>NC_060174.1:38489001-38676501 GCF_021184085.1 Oncorhynchus gorbuscha
CTCCCACAATACAGAGGAGCTGAGGGTTGGGGCTTGGGGTCAGTGTGTGATTTGAGCGTACTGTTGACTTAAACCCTGACTGGCTTTTGTGTTCCACACTGAGGTGCTCCATGCATGACTGAGCGAGAGAGCCCTTCCCTGCACTGGCTGTGGGATGACACCAAACTGGTCTAGACTGGATGACAGCAGAGGAAGAGATACAGGCTACCAGGTTCGCTTCTCTCTTTCCTATTGTTGACCTGATATATAAACCGTTTTAATGCACAGACAAGACAATGGCCTGTTGTAGTAGTACAGATGAAATGAGGTGGGATTATTATTAGGGATGCACGATATCGGTGAACATATCGGAATCGGACGATATTATCTAAAAATGGCAACATCAGTATCGACCCGATGTCTAGTTTAAAGCCGATGTTAAAAACCGATGTCAAAGCTAACGTGCATACCTATATAACGTAATAACACCACGTAAAACTTTGCGCTACATGTGCAACACAGCCTTCCTAACCTAGCCCACAATGTCTGCTGTGTGGATCGAGCAGTCAACAAGTCGAGCAGTCATTTAAAGAGTAAGAACATTTCAGCGAGACAACTCAAAGGCAAGATCATGGAATTCATTGCCCTTGAAAATCAACCATTCTCTGTCGTGGGTGATGTTGGCTTTCGCCAACTGGTCGAGCACCAGTACACACTACCAAGTGCGCTGTTTTTTAGATGTTGCACTACCAGAGTTACACAGTAATAGCGTCACTGCTATTAGCTTCACGACATACTTACTATGGAACGCCGTATGGGTCATTGCATGTCAAAAAAGCTACAGTAGCACTGTCTAAGCTGTACAAAAAAGTCTGAAAACAAGCAAACATCGGCCACAAACGATGTGTTTACAATACCCCGTTGGTAATAAAGCATTATTTGTTTGACCGCAACTTCTGGGGTAGCTGGCTTTAGCTTGGTACCTAGCTAGCACCAATACAACCAGCCTGAAAACAATGACCAGTAGAAACTGCAGTTATTTTCATTATACTTAGCAATGATTTAGGAATCCTTGTGAGTAAGTATTAACTAGGTTGCCACTTGATGTTCGCCTATTGAAATTGAACTTCAGTTCATGAAAATAAATAACTAGCCAGCTACTTAACCCTGTTGCCCAAAGTGAACGTTATATACAGCCAGCTAGCTTTATCTGGCTAGTGAGACTCGACCGACTCGGGATATGTGTTGTGAAGCTAGCCACAATAAGGATTAGGCACAATAGTGGAATTTGCAGTTTGCCTTCAAAGTAAAAGTATGTCATTGACAGTGATGCAAATTAATACAAATATTATAATTATTTTATTTTGAAGGCCAACCACAAAGTCCACTATTGTGGCTAATCCTTATTGTGGCTAGCTTCACAAAGATGGGTCCGACCACCATAAATCAAATAAGAACTGTCTTATAAATTAGGGTTATTTTAGATGATGACACCTAGCTATTTTTTTAAACCTTTTTTTAAACCTTTATTTAACTAGGCAAGTCAGTTAAGAACAAATTATTATTTTCAATGACGGCCTAGGAACAGTGGGTTAACTGCCTGTTCAGGGGCAGAACGACAGATTTGTACCTTGTCTCGGGGGGTTTGAACTTGCAACCTTCCGGTTACTAGTCCAACGCTCTAACCACTAGGTTACCCTGTCGCCCCGGGGGCTAACTATAGCTACTGAAACAGATTGTCATGTTATTTGACCCAAACGGAGTTCCATCGAAATCCTGGTTGAGAATGAAATGATTGAACAAATGAACAACAGAACAGCACAGCAAGTAAGTGAAATAAATATGTTTAGATTATGTTTTACTGGTAACGGGGACATACACTTGAAGTTGGAAGTTTACATACACTTAGGTTGGAGTCATTAAAACTCATTTTTCAACCACTCCACAAATTTATTGTTAACAAACTGTAGTTTTGGCAAGTCTGTTAGGACACCTACTTTTTAAATTTGACATTTTTTATTTTAATTTTACCCCTTTTTCTCCCCAATTTCGTGGTATCCAATTGTTAGTATCTACTATCTTGTCTCATCGCTACAACTCCCGTACGGGCTCGGGAGAGACGAAGTTTGAAAGTCATGCGTCCTCCGATACACAACTCAACCAAGCTGCACGGCTTCTTAACACAGCGTGCATCCAAATCGGAAGCCAGCCGCACCAATGTGTCGGAGGAAACACCGTGCTCCTGGCAACCTTCGTTAGCGTGCACTGCGCCCGGCTCGCCACAGGAGTTGCTGGTGCGCGATGAGACAAGGATATCCCTACCGGCCAAACCCTCCCTAACCCGGACGACGCTAGGCCAATTGTGCGTCGCCCCACGGACTAGGACACCTACTTTGTGCATGACACAAGTAATTTTTCCAACAATTGTTTACAGACACATTATTTCACTTATAATTAACTGTATCACAATTCCAGTGGGTCAGAAGTTTACATACACTAAGTTGACTGTGCCTTTAAACAGCTTGGAAAATTATAGAAAATTATGTCATGGCTTTAGAAGCTTCTGATAGGCTAACTGACAGCATTTGAGTCAACTGGATGTGTACCTGTAAATGTATTTCAAGGCCAACCTTCAAACTCAGTGCCTCTTTGCTTGACATCATGGGAAAATCAAATGCCCCCAGAAAAAAATTGTAGACCTCCACAAGTCTGGTTCATCCTTGGGAGCAAAACGGCTGAAGGAACCACGTTCACCTGTACAAACAATAGTACGCAAGTATAAACACCATGGGACCACACGGCCGTCATACCGCTTAGGAAGGAGACGCATTCTGTCTCCTAGAGATGAACGTACTTTGCTGCGAAAAATGCAAATTAATCCCAGAACAACAGCAAAGGACCTTGTCAAGATGCTGGAGGAAATAGGTACAAAAGTATCTATATCCACAGTAAAACGTGTCCTATATTGACATAACCTGAAAGGCCGCTCAGCAAGGAAGAAGCTACTGCTCCAAAACCACCATAATAAAGCCAGACTAAGGTTTGCAACTGGACATGGGGACAAAGATCATACTTTTTGGAGAAATGTCCTCTGGTCTGTTGAAACAAAAATAGAGCAGTTTGGCCATAATGACCATCGTTATGTTTGGAGGAAAAAGTGGGAGGCTTGCAAGCCGAAGAACACCATCCCAACCGTGAAGCACGGGGGTGGCAGCATCATGTTGTGGGGGTGCTTTGCTGTTGGAGGGACTGGTGCACTTCACAAAATATATGGCATCATAAGGACGGAAAATGTTGTGACTACATTGTAGCAACATCTCAAGACATCAGTCAGGAAGTTAAAGCTTGGTCGCAAATGGGTCTTCAAATGGATATTGACCCCAAGCAAACTTCCAAAGTTGTGGCAAAATGGCTTAAGGACAACAAAGTCAAGGTATTGGAGTGGCCATCACAAAGCCCTGACCTCTGTCAGGAGGAATGGGCCAAAATTCACCCATTGTGGGAAGCTTGTGGGAAGCTGTGGGAAGCTTGTGTAAGGCTACCCGAAACGTTTGACCCAAGTTAAACAATTTAAAGGCAATGCTACCAAATACTAATTGAGTGTATGTGAACTTCTGACCCACTGGGAATGTGATGAAAGAAATAAAAACTGAAATAAATTGTTCTCTCTACTATTTTTCTGACATTTCACATTCTTAAAATAAAGTGGTGATCCTAACTGACCTAAGACTGGGAATTTTTACTAGGATTAAACGTCAGGAATTGTGAAGAACTGAGTTTAAATGAATTTGGCTAAGGTGCATATAAACTTCCGACTTCAACTGTACGCAAATGCCAACAAAATAACAGTGGTGTGTGTGTGTGTGTAACCTTTTTTTAACTAGGCAAGTCAGTTAAGAACAAATTCTTATTTACAATGATGGCCCGGACGATGCTGGGCCAATTGTGTGCCGCCCTATAGGACTCCCAATCATGGCCAGATGTGATACAGCCGGAATTCGAACCAACAACTGTTGTGACACCTCTTGCACTGAGATGCAGTCCCTTAGACCATTGCGTCCATGTGTGTGTGTTAACTGTTTAACTGTACTAGAATGCTTAAAAGGCCACTAAAATTTTAAATATCGGTTATCCGTATCGGTATCGTTTTCTTTACAAGGAAAATATTGGATATCGATATTGGCCAAAAATGTCATATCGATGCATCACTAATTATTATGATTTCCTAATGAGATCATAAAGATAGACTTACATTATTCCCTGATTGAGACAGGTTTCAGGGCATTGAGCCAGGTTTCGGGGCATTGAGCCAGGTTTCAGGGCATTGAGCCAGATTTCAGGACATTGAGCCAGGTTTCAAGGCATTGAGCCAGTTTTCAGGGCATTGAGCCAGTTTTCAGGGCATTGAGCCAGGTTTCAAGGCATTGAGCCATGTTTCATGGCATTGAGCCAGGTTTCAGGGCATTGAGCCAGGTTTCAGGGCATTGAGCCAGGTTTTCTGCCTATATTTAAGAGCAAACCATGCAAAGACTTAAGAGAAAGCCATCCAGCCCATCTTAATGATACACTGAGCAGAGCTACAATGCAGGAGCTATAGTTTGACCCTGACCATAATGATAGCTCTGCTAGGAAGGAAAAACAAAACATTACTATTACCTTGGTCTTACTTACCCTGAACATGTCTATGTCAACAAAAGTTCAAAACTCAGTGTGTCATTACAATCCAGGGATGGCTTCAATTGGACAAACAATGAAGCAAACATTGGAAAAAAAGGAAAAACAATATCAATGTTCTTATTGGACTGTAGTCCCTTTTTAGGTAAACATTTTTTCTCATGTTTGCTCCTATTGAACAGGACCCTGTCTGATTCTACTTCTTGTTTGTTTTAAAGACCTGTCCCACTGGGCACAGATGTCCGTTCAACGTCCAGTTTTGATTTACATTTGGTTGAGTTGTCAACTAACGTGAATTTACAGTGAAATCAACAAACGTTTTCACCATGTTATTGGATTTTGGTTAAAAAGTGGGTGAAAAAAAGACTACATGCCCTGACGTTGATGACTTTTTGCAAATCTAATACATTTTCCATCGTTGATTTTTAGGGGTTGGAATGACGTGGAAACAAGGATGATTTAACCAGTTTTTGCCCAGTGCAGTGTCTATCTGTCCTGTTCCCACTTGCTGAATGAGGTTTTCTGGGAAACGGGGGAACAAGAGAGGGAGGTCTAATCTCTGAAGAGGGGGAGGGGAGACAGTTGAGCCTTAGACAATGCTATTCAAGACTGATGCAGAACAGCCAACAAAAAAAAACTCAGCCCACTACCCTCCGCAGGACCTAATTGAGAGAGTCCCAGGAAAGACCGGTCTATTTATCATTCTCAAATCAAACTAATGTTATTGGTTGCGTACACATATTTAGCAGATGTTATCGAGGGTGTAGCTAAATGCTTGTGTTCCTAGCTCCAACAGTGCAGTAATACCTAACAATACAGAACAATGCACACAATCCAGACGATACAAATAAAGGAATTAAGAAATATAGAAATATTAGAACGAGCAATGGACAATATATGATTAGAAAATGTGTGCACAGCAGTACTTATATATAATGAGCCGTGTCTAGAATACAGTATACACAATACATATGAAGCAGGTCAAACAGTATGTAAACATTATTAAAGTGAGCAGTGTTCAATGACTATGTACATAGGGCAGCATTGTCTAAGGTGCAGGGTCGAGTACCGGGTAGTTGCCGGCTAGTAACAGTGGCTAAAGTTTAGGGCAGGGTACTGGGCAGAGGCTGGCAGAGGCCGGCTAAGTACTACTTAAGTAGTTTTTGGGGGTATCTGTACTTTACTTTTACTTTACTACATTCCTAAAGAAAATTATGTACTTTTTACTCCATACATTTTTCATGAAATGCAAAAGTACACCATTCTTTAGCGTAGAATCTTGGTAATCGAACCACTTTGTCCGATTTACAATGGGCTTTATGGCGAAAGCATAGCATTTGATCGTCTGAGGACAGCGCCTCAGCCACTTCCTGCATTAACATGAATTCATAACCTGCACAGGTGTCACAAAAATCTAAAATAGTGATAAAATAAATCACGTACCTCTGAAGATCTTCATCTTTTTGCAATCCAAAGGGTCCCAGTTACACAATGAATGGTCGTTTTGTTCGATAAAGTCTTTTATATCCCCAAAAAGTCAGTTTAGTTGACAGGCTTCATTCAATAATCCGCTGGTTTCTCCTCATTCAAAATGCATACAAAATGAATCCCAAACGTTACAAATATACTTTGTCCAAACAAGTCAAACAACGTTCCTAATCAATCCTCAGGCACCCTAATATGCAAATAAACAATAAAATTGAAGACGGAAAATAGTATGTCCATTCCCGGAGATAAATAACCAAGTGCGCGCCCTCACCGGTGCGCGCCGCAAACATTTTCCAACCAAGCAGAGGCATAACGAAAGTCAGAAATAGCGATGAAATAAATCGCTTACCTTTTGAAGATCTTCATCTTTTTGCAATCCAAAGGGTCCCAGTTATACAATGAATGGTAGTTTTGTTCAATAACGTCCTTCTTTTTATCCCAAAAATGTCAGTTTATTTGGCGCGTTTGATTCAGAAATACACCTGTTCCAACATGCCTACAAAGGAATCTAAAAAGTTGTAGACTTCGTCCAAACAATTCAAACAACATTTCGAACCTCAGGTACCCTAATATGTAAATAATCTATCAAATTTAAGACAGAATAAACTGTGTTCAATATCGGAGTAAAGGATAGAGGAGCGTGCACTCATTCACACGCTCCAATAGACTAGAGTCCTTCTGAGGGATACTTCGAAAGAATACGAATACTTCTTCATTTTTCAAAAAACAAGCATGAAACAATTTCTAAAGACTGTTGACATCTAGTGGAAGCCATGGGAACTGCAATCTGGGTCCTAATTATTAGACCTTTCCATAGAAAAGCATTGAAAAGTCCTCCCACTAGCCTTATAAAGTTAACTAGGCTCTCAATGCACTTCATGATGACAGAAGTGAGTGCTACGGGGCGATAGTCATTTAGTTCAGTTACTTTTGCTTTCTTGGGTACAGGAACAATGATGACATATTGAAGCAAGTGGGGACCACAGACTGGGATAGGGAGAGATTGAATAAGTCCGTAAACACCTCAGCCAGCTGGTCTGTACATGCTCTGAGGACGTGGCTAGGGATGCGTCTGGTGATCCGGGTTGTGGATTTAGGAATGCTCTCTAAGTCTTTTGTGTGCTGGGACTGAACAGTGAGAGGGAGGAAATGTATCTGTATTGGGTTTGAATGTGAAGATTAAGCTTTTTTAGACATCTGTTCTTGCTTTCTTTTTGCTGGATGCAAACTGGAGGGATGGAGAAGGGGTATGGGGTGTTGAATGTGATAGAAAAGTAGGGGTGGTTGAGGGGGAGGGATGGGGTGATGGAAAAGGGAGGTATAGAGGGAGAAGGCAACCTCAGGAATGCCTGGAAGGTGACAGTGAACTCTCCAAGCCTTCAGATGGTTCATTATATCACAGGGCCCACAACTAACCCAACTTGCCCTGTCCAGTTGGCTCTGTTTGACTTTTGGGATTTCCCAACTAAGTTGGCTCTAATCGTTAGGAAAAAGACTGACTTCTTGAAATTGTCCCTTTAAAAAGTTACTTCCCTCTGACACCTTCTGCTTTTCTCACCCTGGCCACTATCAGCTGAACCTCTAGGGTACTCTCCCTTTACTGTAGAAGTGGCCTTCTGTGTGTTTGTGTGAGAGAGAATTACAGGCAGGATCTGTTGTGCATCTCAGCTCTTAAATGTGTCAAAAGCTTGTGTCTCAGATGTGAGCAAACTCTGATAGTTCTGGCTGAAGTAAAAAGCTGTGTCTAGCCTCGTCTAAATGGTATTACATTTGGGACACGGGCTATTGCAAGAAAAACATATACCAATCCTTTTGCATTTTAGTGTCAATGTGTCTGTGTTTGTGAATGTGTTTAGCTAAAGATGGTTATGAATCATTTCAGGTTAGTCTGTAAATTAGTCTTCAGGTTAGTCTGTAAATTAA
The DNA here is from genome assembly GCF_021184085.1 of Oncorhynchus gorbuscha. Taxonomy (NCBI): domain Eukaryota; kingdom Metazoa; phylum Chordata; class Actinopteri; order Salmoniformes; family Salmonidae; genus Oncorhynchus; species Oncorhynchus gorbuscha. Next base: position 38,497,066 of record NC_060174.1, read on the forward strand.
TCTAATGCTCAGTCTGTTGATTTCAACACAACAAAATCTAATTGGTCTGGCATGGTTCCAAACCCAGCCTAAGTAGCTTAGCAGAACAAGACACGCACACACACACACACGGTCTCTAAGGTGCAGGGTTGAGTACTGGGTGGTAGCCGGCTAGTAACAGTGACTAAAGTTCAGGGCAGGGTACTGGCCGAAGACCAGCTACTGGTGACTATTTGACAGTCTAATGGCCTGGAGATAGAAGTTGTTTTTCAGTCTCCCGGGTTTACCTCTATTTTTTTCTGCCTACAAGATGGTAGAGGGGTGAACAGGCCATGGCTCAGGTGTCTGAGGTTCTTGGCCTTCCTGTAATACCGGGTGCTGTACAATAGATGTCCTGGAGGGCAGGACGTATGTGTGTGTTCCCAACCCAAATGGTCAGGTTTGCCCTGCACTCCCTGGGAGAGGCTCCCTCACTGTTTAAACACACACTCACCTTTACACACACACACACACACACACACACACACACACACACACACACACACACACACACACACACACACACACACACACACACACACACACACACACACACACACACACACACACACACACACACACACACACACACACACACACACACACACACACACACACAGGGACATGGGACTGTGACCTCATTCCAGGAAGAGAACATCACCTGAGAAACTAATTTACATAGTCAGCTGTTCATGTGACCAGAGGCCAGAGGGAGGAAGTCTACTTCCTCAGGTAGTATGTACACAAACACACATAAATAAATACACACACATACACTATGCAGTGTACGCTGTGAATATTAAGACAGTTCAATACAGCAAATTAAATTCTGAGTGTGTTATTAAGAGTGAAAGAGAAAGGCAGAGAGAGAGACTCCTCTACTAACCACTACCTGGAGAGGGGAGGGGCCTGCCCTGTCAGCAGAGTGTCAGGAGAGAGAGAGCTAGAGAGAGAGAGAGCTGGAGAGAGAGAGAGCGAGAGAGAATGAGAGAGCGAGAGAGAGAGAGAGAGCGCGAGAGAGGCTTAGCAGTCTCAGATCTTTGTTGTGGTGAGAACATCCAGGAGAGCTGCATTCCTGAAGCAGCCAGCGAACGAGTGAGGGAGACCGATAGATAGAAACCGGAAAGGGAGAGGAAAGATAGAAACAGAGGAGTACCGACAGACAGATCGGTTTAATCTCCAGCCACCTCATCTGACTCTGACCCCTGCTGGACTTTACCTCCCCTGAAACACTCACTCACTCCCTCCCTCTTTTGTTGGGACTACACTTCCTGATCCCACTCTCCAGAGCTCAGAGGAGCGAGTGGAATCTACCTGAGAGAGAAAAAGCTAGAACGAGAGCGAGAGTTGAGAAGGAAGACATTTCCACACCTGGTGAGTGTGACACATTTTGTTCTGGGAAAGAGCGTGTGTGTTTCTCTGCGTGAGTGTGTGTGTTTGTATGAGGGAGTTTATGTGTTTGAATGTTCCTCAGTAGTTTGTGAGGAAGTTTGTTTTTAAATTCTAAGTGCATCATATTGTGTCTGAGTAAAAGCTTACCCAGAAGTGCAAGTTTGGGTAGAAAACCAAAAGATTTGACTCGTGGTGAAAATAATAGTGTGGTCATCCTCACAATTCAAGCCAGTCCTCCATGAAAGTAATTCAGTTTGTCTTTCTTTTCACTTGATTTGTGTCCTGGAAACGGACCTTTGCGTGTGGTTTATTCCCTTAAAAACATGTCTAGAGTAGGTACTGCTAGAACAAGGAAAACATTAGGCTATTTCAATTCTAATGGTTTCAATGTTATGGTCATCGATGGTAAAAGATCCAAACTCATAAGACTGCCATGCAATTACATTATTTTATTTTATTTGAGTCTCTAGCCCATTTCTCCATCAACATTTTGGGCTTGTAGGAAAAGTCTTCAGAGAGCTGTCACTAGTTGTACTAATACATATGCCATTTAGCAGTCGCGTTTATCCAAAGTGACTCTTACAGTCATGCCAAAATACATATTTCATATGGGTGGACCCGGTAATTGAATCCACAACCCTGGTGGCACAAACGCCATGCTCTACCAACAGAGCCACACTGGACCATACAGGACTTTTCAGGGAATGTTTGGTTGAAGCATTAGGTTGCTAAAAGACGAACAAACTGAATTACTTTCATGGAGGACTGGTATGAATTGTGAGGATGACCACACAATTTATTTTCATCATGAGCCAAATCTATTGTTTTTCTAACCAAAGTTGCAAAGGAAATGTTGTGTTCTCTGAATAGGGGAGAATCAGGAGCTGCAGGTAGCCTAGTGGTTATAGTGTTGGGCCAGTAACCGAAAGGTTGCTATATTGAATCGCTGAGCTGACAATGTTTAAATCTGTCGTTCTGCATCTGAACAAGTCAGTTAACCCACTGTTCCTAGGCCGTCATTGTAAATATGAATTTGATCTTAACTGACTTGCCTAGTTAAATAAAGGTTAAAAAAAATCACCAGATTGACAAGGAATACATTGCATAGTAGGGAGAAGCAATACTCCAAGCTGCAGCTTCAAACTACTTGTCAAACATAGAGAACTGATACTGTATGTTGGATTGGCATAGGGTGTGGGGTGTCCATGTGTGGCATATCGTACTCATTGGTAGGAATAACTTTGATCCAAATCAGATGCTGGGTACTATATTTACTATGTATCATGAATCCTATAAATAAAAAGGGGAAATTTGGGTGCAATCAATTAGCTTAATTTCACAAAGATCAAATTATATTTCAACAAAATAATGTTTCAGGAAGGCTAATCATATCTGTTAATTACTCCAGAAACGACTTGAGAACAATCTGAAATGGTGTGTGTCAAAATCCTCTTTCGTGTGTGTGTATGTATGTATGTATGTGAGTGTGTGTGTGTGTTCAGTGTCCCTGATCAGGCTACTGTGTCCTTAAATGTATCTGTTGGTGCTAAGCCCCCTCCTCTGTAACATGGCACAACCTGGAACTGTCTGTCCAACCCGTGTGTGTACTGGTGTGTGTGTGTGTGTGTGTGTCTGTATGTCTATATATGTGTGTGTGTGAGAAGGCATGATAAAGCCATGGGTGTCTCTTCCACAGCCTGCACGTCACCAAGCTCATTTTACCCTCACAGATTAAAGATCGATTTATGGAGGGCTACACATGCTAAAACATAACTCATTATCCTAGCCTATGTGTGCGTGTGTTTCGAGATAGCGTCTTATTATGTGTCTGTAGTTGTTGTCTTGTCCTGTGGATCAATGAGGGAGCCAGAGAGAAAAAGAGAGGTGATTTTATTTCCTGGCTAACCCTGAGACAAGCATATCGCTACATCCGCAATAACATCTGATAAATATGTGTATGCGACTAACAAAATGGATTTGATTTGAGTAAACAGCCATACTTCATGTGTTATCTGTGTGTGCATGTGTGTTTAAACTACCAACGGGACATTAAAAACTGTAATATCTTACAGGCTGACTACACCGCTCGCATGGCGTGCGCGAGCAATGCAAAATAAATGGAGAAATCTATATTATTCAATTATTGCACCCACACTGCTTGCGCGCGCCAACAGAAGTCAGTTCTATTTGTGACGCAGATCGCGCTGCAAGTCCTGCCTCTTCCATCTCCTCATTGGTTTATAGAAGCAGGTACCCACATGCCATCTCCTCATTGGTTATACCCACGTGGATGACTGAAAGACGAACAAGGTCAGTGGCAGTAATGCACCTAATTTATGAATGTTGCCAATTGCAATAGAATAAAAAGCCTGGAAGGAGGAGAGATGGCAAGAAATTATTCAGTTGACAGTTTTATATGTGGATTAATTGGCGGAGTAGACAACCTTGTGCATTTCAGGTAAAATAACAACTCAATGTTTATATCCCAGGACAAATTAGCTAACAACAGCAAGCTAGCTAAATAGGACAAATTAGCTAGCAAGTGCAATATCAAGTGCAAGCTAGCCAAATTGCCATAAATGTTTAATGCTTTTCGACCTGTCCCCAAATGAATATAATTGGTTCAGAGTTAAAAAAAATATTTTAACATGCGTGTCGTGATCGCGTTTGGTGTTGGGGTACAAAATAAATGTATAAACAATGGCTCACACGCGCAGCCGGTTTGGGTTCTGTGTTATGTTTCACTGAGTCGTGGCTGAACGACGACATGAAGAATATACAGCTGGCGGGTTTTACAATGTATTGGCAGGATAGAACAGCAACCTCTGGTAAGACAAGGGGTGGCAATGTATATTTGTAAACAACAGCTTGTGCACGATATCTGTCTCAACGTTTTGCTCGCCTAAGGTAGAGTATCTCATGATAAGCTGTAGACCACACTATCAACCAAGAGAATTGTCATCTGTATTTTTTGTAGCTGTCTACATACCACCACAGACTGATGTTGGCACTAAGACCACACTTAATGAGCTGTATACGCCATAAGCAAACAGGAAAACGCTCATCCAGAAACGGCGCTCGTAGTGGCCGAGGACTTTAATGGAGGGAAACTTAAATACATTTGACCAAATCTCTACCAGCATGTTAAATGTACAACCATCTCTGGTTGGCATTGAGGAGTACACCACATCAATCACTGGCTTCATTAATAAGTGCATTGATGACGTCGTACCCACAGTGATCGTACGTACATACCCCAACCGGAAGCCATGGATTACAGGCAACATCCGCACTGACCTAAAGGGTAGAGCTGCCGCTTTCAAGGAGCGGGACTCTAACCGAAAAGCTTACAAGAAATCCCGCTATGCTCTCAGATGAACCATCAAACAAGCAAAGCATCAATACAGGACTAATATCGAATCGTACTACACCGGCTCCGATGCTCATCGGATGTGGCAGGGCTTGCAAACCATTACAGACTACAAAGGGAAGCACAGGCGAGAGCTGCCCAGTGACACGAGCCTACCAGATGAGCTAAATTACTTTTATGCTCACTTCGATGCAAGTAACACTGAAACGTGCATGAGAGCATCAGCTGTTCCCGACGACTGTGTGATCACACTCTCCGCAGCCAATGTGAGTAAGACATTTAAACAGGTCAACATTCACAAGACCACAGGGCCAGACGGATTTACCAGGATGTGTACTGCGAGCATGCGCTGACCAACTGGCAGGTGTCTTCACTGATACTTTCAACCTCTCCCTGTCTGAGTCTGTAATAACAACATGTTTCAAGCAGACCCTGTGCTCAAGAACACTACGGGAAACCTGCCTAACTGACTACCGACCCGTAGCACTTACGTCTGTAGCCATTAAGTGCTTTGAATGGCTGGTCATGGCTCACATCAACACCATTTTCCCAGAAACCCTAGACCCACTCCAATTTGTGTACCTCCCTAACAGATCCCCAGATGATGCAATCTCTATTGCACTCCACAGTGCCCTTTCCCACCTGGACAAGGAACACTTATGTGAGAATGCTATTCATTGTTCAACATCACAGTGCCCTCAAATCTCATCACTAAGCTAAAGACCCTGGGACTTAACACCTCCCTCTGCAACTGGATCCTGGACTTCCTGACGGGCCATGCCCAGGTGGTAAGGGAAGGTAACAACATATCCGCCACGCTGATCCTCAACACGGGGGCCCCTCAGGGGTGCGTGCTCAGTCCCTTCCTGTGCTCCCTGTTCACTCATGACTGCATGGCCAGGTACGACTCCAACACCATCATTAAGTTTGTTGATGACACAACAGTGGCAGGCCTGATCACTGTCAACGGAGAGACTAGAAATCAGTCAGCCTATAGGGAGTTGGTCAGAGACCTGGCCGTGTTGTGCCATGACAACAACCTCTCCCTCAATGTGCTCAACGTGATCAAGACAAAGAAGATGATTGTGGACTACAGGAAAATGAGGACCGAGCACGCCCCCATTCTCATCGACGGGGCTGTAGTGGAGCAGGTTGAGAGCTTCAAGTTCCTTGGTATCCACATCCCCAACAAACTAACATGGTCCAAGCACACCAAGACAGGCGTGAAGAGGGCAAGACTAAACCTATTCCCCCTCAGGAGTCTGGAAAGATTTGAAATGGGTCCTCAGATCCTCAAAAAGTTATACACCATCGAGAGCCTTCTGACTGGTTGCATCACTGCCTGGTATGGCAACGGCTCGGTCTTCCATCACAAGGCACTACAGAGGGTAGTGCGTATGGCCCAGTACATTACTGGGGCCAAGCTTCCTGCCATCCAGAACCTCTATACCAGGCGGTGTCAGAGGATGGCCCTGAAAATTGTCAAAGACTCCAGCCACCCTAGTCATAGACTGTTCTCTCTGCTGCCGCAAGGCAAGCGGTACCCGAGTGCCAAGTCTAGGTCCAAAAGGCTTCTTAACAGCTTCTACCCCTAAGCAATAAGACTCCTAAATAGCTAGTCAAAGGGCTACCCAGACCCCTATTTTACACTGCAGCTACTCTCTGTTTACTATCTATGCATGGTCACTTTAACTCCACCTACATGTACACATTACCCCAATTACCTCGACTAACCTCTGTCCCCACACATTGACTCTTTACCGGTACCCCTTGTATATATCCTCACTGTTGTTATTTTAATGCTGCTGTTTAATTATTTGTGCCTTTTTTTCAATTTTTATTCTTACGGTGGGGCAAAAAAGTATTTAGCCAGCCACCAATTGTGCATGTTCTCCCACTTAGAAAAGATGAGAGAGGCCTGTAATTGTCATCATATGTACAACTATGACAGACGAAATGAGAAAATAAAATCCAGAAAAATCACATTGTAGGATTTTTAATGAATTTATTTGCAAATTATGGTGGAAAATAAATATAACAAAAGTTTCTCAATACTTTGTTATATACCCTTTGTTGGCAATGACAGAGGTCAAACATTTTCTGTAAGTCTTCACAAGGTTTTCACACACTGTTGCTGGTATTTTGGCCCATTCCTCCATGCAGATCTCCTCTAGAGCAGTGATGTTTTGGGGCTGTTGCTGGGCAACACGGACTTTCATCTCCCTCCAAAGATTTTCTATGGGGTTGAGATCTGGAGACTGGCTAGAACACTCCAGGACCTTGAAATGCTTCTTACAAAGCCACTCCTTCGTTGCCCGGGCGGTGTGTTTGGGATCATTGTCATGCTGAAAGACCCAGCCACATTTCACATTCAATGCCCTTGCTGATGGAAGGAGGTTTTCACTCAAAATCTCACAATACATGGCCCCATTCATTCTTTCCTTTACACGGATCAGTCGTCCTGGTCCCTTTGCAGAAAAACAGCCCCAAAGCATGATGTTTCCACCCCCATGCTTTACAGTAGGTATGGTGTTCTTTGGATGCAACTCAGCATTCTTTGTCCTCCAAACACGACGAGTTGAGTTTACCAAAAAGTTCTATGTTGGTTTCATCTGACCATATGACATTCTCCCAATCTTCTTCTGGATCATCCAAATGCACTCTAGCAAACTTCAGACGGGCCTGGACATGTACTGGCTTAAGCAGGGGGACACGTCTGGCACTGCAGTATTTGAGTCCCTGGCGGCGTAGTGTGTTACTGATAGTAGGCTTTGTTACTTTGGTCCCAGCTCTCTGCAGGTCATTCACTAAATCAAATCAAATTTATTTATATAGCCCTTCGTACATCAGCTGATATCTCAAAGTGCTGTACAGAAACCCAGCCTAAAACGCCAAACAGCAAACAATACAGGTGTAAAAACACGGTGGCTAGGAAAATCTCCCTAGAAAGGCCAAAACCTAGGAAGAAACCTAGAGAGGAACCGGGCTATGTGGGGTGGCCAGTCCTCTTCTGGCTGTGCCGGGTAGAGATTATAACAGAACATGACCAAGATGTTCAAATGTTCATAAATGACCAGCATGGTCGAATAATAATAAGGCAGAACAGTTGAAACTGGAGCAGCAGCACAGTCAGGTGGACTGGGGACAGCAAGGAGCCATCATGTCAGGTAGTCCTGGGGCACGGTCCTAGGGCTCAGGTCCTCCGAGAGAGAGAAAGAAAGAGAGAATTAGAGAGAGCATATGTGGGGTGGCCAGTCCTCTTCTGGCTGTGCCGGGTGGAGATTATAACAGAACGTGGCCAAGATGTTCAAATGTTCATAAATGACCAGCATGGTTGAATAATAGTAAGGCAGAACAGTTGAAACTGGAGCAGCAGCATGGCCAGGTGGACTGGGGACAGCAAGGAGTCATCATGTCAGGTAGTCCTGGGACATGGTCCTAGGGCCCAGGCCAGTTGAAACTGGAGCAGCAGCATGGCCAGGTGGACTGGGGACAGCAAGGAGTCATCATGTCAGGTAGTCCTGGGGCATGGTCCTAGGGCTCAGGTCCTCCGAGAGAGAGAGAGAAAGAAAGAGAGAAGGAGAGAATTAGAGAACGCACACTTAGATTCACACAGGACACCGAATAGGACAGGAGAAGTACTCCAGATATAACAAACTGACCCTAGCCCCCCCCGACACATAAACTACTGCAGCATAAATACTGGAGGCTGAGACAGGAGGGGTCAGGAGACACTGTGGCCCCATCCGAGGACACCCCCGGACAGGGCCAAACAGGAAGGATATAACCCCACCCACTTTGCCAAAGCACAGCCCCCACACCACTAGAGGGATATCTTCAACCACCAACTTACCATCCTGAGACAAGGCCGACTATAGCCCACAAAGATCTCCGCCACTAGGTCCCCCCGTGTGGTTCTGGGATTTTTGCTCACTGTTCTTGTGATCATTTTGACCCCACGGGGTGAGATCTTGCGTGGAGCCCCAGATCGAGGGAGATTATCAGTGGTTTTGTATATCTTCCATTTCCTAATAATTGCTACCACAGTTGATTTCTTCAAACCAAGCTGCTTACCTATTGCAGATTCAGGCTTCCCAGCCTGGTGCAGGTCTACAAATTAGTTTCTGGTGTCCTTTGACAGCTCTTTGGTCTTGGCCATAGTGGAGTTTGGAGTGTGACTGTTTGAGGTTGTGGACAGGTGTCTTTTATACTGATAACAAGATCAAACAGGTGCCATTAATTACAGGTAACGAGTCGCGGACAGAGAAGCCTCTTAAAGAAAATGTTACAGGTCTGTGAGAGCCAGAAATCTTGCTTGTTTGTAGGTGACCAAATACTTATTTTCCACCATAATTTGCAAATAAATTCATATAGAATCCTACAATGTGATTTTCTGGATTTTTCTTCCTAATTTTGTCTGTCATAGTTGAAGTGTACCTATGACGAAAATGACAGGCCTCTCTCATCTTTTTAAGTGGGGGAACTTGCACAATTGGTGGCTGACTAAATACGTTTTTGCTCCACTGTATCTTTTTTTTACTCAATTTTTATACACATTTCTTAAAGCATTGCTGGTTCATTAAGGGCTTGTAAATAAGCATTTCACTGTAAGGCTACACCTGTTGTATTCTGGGCATGTGACAAATACATTTTTATTGGATTTGTTTGTGTATGTTGGTTTCTCAGTGTGTTCAGTGTGTGACTGTGCCAGTATGCGAGTCTGTCGGTGTGTGTGTCTGTTTGTCAGTGTTTGTGAGATGGTGTCAGTGGTAATAGATGGTTGTGGAGGGAGGGAGGGAAGTGATTGTGTTTTAAAATTGGCTATGTGTGTGTCTGTGTGTGTTTGTGGTGTGTGTGTTTTCTAAAATGAAGCACATCATCCAGATGTCTCCTCAGTCAGTGACATCACATTTAAGTTCCCCTCTTATCTTAGCCTGGTTGTTTCGTTCTTGTCTGTACACACACACACACACACACACACACACACACACACACACACACACACACACACACACACACACACACACACACACACACACACACACACACACACACACACACACACACACACACACACACACACACACACACACAGGATTAAACCTGCACTATGGTTAATTTCCCACAACATTGGGCTGGGTGTGTTTTGAATGGAGAGAATGGAGCATCCTCTGAGGGATGGCTGTGATGTTATTTTTAATGGCCTTTTATTACATCAGTATACATCAATGGAGAAGCATGACCCCTTTTCTCTGCCTCTGTTATGAATTGTGTGTGTGTGTGTCTAGCTGTAATGTAATGCAATCTTGGTGAGTGCAGTCAGTTTCCTCTAACTCATGATGATGGTGTACATAGTGACTGTCCTCAAGCTTGTGAAGTGGTTTTGCCTGTCACGATGAGACCTAGGCTACCTACTGAAAGTGGACTCAACTCAAGGCAACAGTATAGGAATGTTTGCATGATGGAAAGTATTGCTTGTTTCTTACGTGTTTTAGCGAGTGAGTGAGTTGTGCTTGGCTCAGGAAGGAGAGCGCACTGCGGTGATAAAAGTTTGATCCAGTGTTGCTCTCCTCACGTGCACTCTTCACACACACACACACACACACACACACACACACACACACACACACACACACACACACACACACACACACACACACACACACACACACACACACACACACACACACACACACACACACACACACACACACACACACACACACACACACACACACACACACACACACACAATATCTCTTCTTTCTCTTTCTCTTATGCTTATGCTCTTTGATATGTTACCTCATCAGTCCTTTCAATAAGCCATGTTTACATTGCTTTGTAAACGTGGCCCTAACTGCGTAGCAGGAACCAATAGCATTCAGTCTGTTTGTGTTTCTGGAGTGAAATGTTTGATACCAATTGCTGCAAGTTTGCATTCAGTCATCCAGTTAGAGAGAAGTTCTAATGGAAAGTCCCGGACAGTCAGGCTGTGGTCATTTAGTCATCCAGTTAGAGAAAAGTTCTAATGGAAAGTCCCGGACAGTCAGGCTGTGGTCATTTAGTCATCCAGTTAGAGAGAAGTTCTAATGGAAAGTCCCGGACAGTCAGGCTGTGGTCATTTAGTCATCCAGTTAGAGAGAAGTTCTAATGGAAAGTCCCGGACAGTCAGGCTGTGGTCATTTAGTCCGGCAGTGAAAGAGCAAGAGCTTGGTGCCCCAGTAGCAACAAACTCGCTCACTGTCAGACTACAACCTGAAAACACACACACCTCAGGATTTGTTGCTACTGACAACAGTCTACCTGGGTGACGGTGGTGTGCTTTTCCACTGCACTCTCAACTTCACCGCTGGCCCTGTCTGTTTCTTACTGCTTCACCTCTTTCACCCTGACCTGAAGACAAGTGTGTGTGTGTGTTTTCTGTCAGTGTCCTTGGCAGTGTTGCCAAGCTTCCGGACACCTGTGGATGTAGAGACCACAGGCTGTGTGTGTGTGCACGCACTGCAAAACATGAAATCTAAGCAAGCCTAAATATCTTATATTGAGTGATAATTCACTTATAATTCGCTTGGAAAGAAAACAAATACTAAGTGATCTAACATTATTGGCAGATCATTTTGCTTATTTTAACCTAAAAATGTCTTAAAGATATTTGTCCTTAATATTTTAAAATCAGATAAATTCAGATTTGCCAGTGACGTTAGATCATTTATCTTGGTAAGAAAACAAATATTTTAAGTGAATTATCACTCAATATAAAATATTTAGGCTTGCTTAGATTTCCCTTTTTGCAGTGTGTGGTGCGTCTCGTGAGATTTATCTTGACGCAGCTTTGTCTCCTCAGCACTGTCGTGCTACCGTGGCAACGCAAACATCCCACAATCCCCTGGGAGAGTCTTGTGATGCCAGGCGGAGACATGGCGATGGGGTGTTGTGTTTGAGGAGCACACACACACACACACACACACACACACACACACACACACACACACACACACACACACACACACACACACACACACACACACACACACACACACACACACACACACACACACACACACACACACACACACACACACACACACACAGACAGAGGCCTGAGAGAGGGGTTTAGGCGCCAAGCATAAGGCAAGCTGTGAAGGTACTAAATCTATGATTTTAAAAGAGTATATAAAGAATACAAAATGTATTTTTATTAACCCATCCACCCCCCTGTTCGGAGGACACATCTTTTTTTATTATGATTTTTTATTTTACATACATTTTACATGTACATTTTACATACACATTTTGCAGACACATTTTATATGCAGCAATCACATAACAATAATACATTACTGAACATAAGCTCCTTAGTCCCACCCCTCAGCCACTCTCATCACATCCCATCTATCACCGTAGACCATCCTCATTTGGTTTCCATGTGCCATATATTTTTAAATTGTCCTGTCATGTTTTACATACATTTTGAACCTTTCTAATAGTATAGTATCAACAGGTTTTGAGCCAAAGATAAAAACCTTTCCTACAAGTATTATTCTATAATTTATTGACTGACTGTAGCTTTCCAAATTGCCCAACACTGCTATTTGTAAGGTTCATTTTAAGTGAAACTTGCCTCTAAGTAGAGTTGAAGACTTATTTATTTTAGATGTATTTTTAGCCTTTATGTAAACATGGAGTCACCATTAAGACCAAATGTAATTTATTGATGGTCCCAAACTAGCCCCAGACATAGGCCATCCAATGTCACACCACCAGCCGGCTGAAGCTAATTGGCCAAAGCAATTAGCTAGCACTAGCTAGCCTAGGCAACTTCAAGACATAAGACCTGGTTAACTGTTTAGGTTATCTAGAAGGGTGAGTGAGTGCAACTGGGTCGTTCCATGAAAAGAGTGCCTTTGATATTTTCAGTCTGTTATATTAAATGAAACACCCTTTAATATAGACCACATGGAGAATTCAATTTTATGACTAAAGGCTTGCTAAAGTGCCAAAATTCAGCATTTTGACATGTCCCTCCATCAACCCTGTGTCACTTCAATGAAGAGCTCAACCCACTTAACCATTTCTCCAAGTTTTCACCATCATAGTAACGTCCTAGTTATTTTTGTTGCTTTTTAAAATAATTTCTGAAGATGATTATTTATGTAATGTGTTTAGTGATTCATTTACGTCTGTCCATCATTTTAAGGTCAAACCCTGTAACATGAACTGAACTCTCGTTTTAATATGGTGAAACTTATTCCATTTTAAATCAAACAAATACAGAATAAACATTGAACATCTAATAGATCATAGTGTAAAAGCAGGTGAGCTGGTCCTACTCTTGTTGGTGTAAAACTGAGCGGATCGAGTCTGTTACCCGTAGACAGAAATGCTAGAACTGTTTTAGCACTTTCCTTGTGTTTGTGACGCTTGCATTCAGTTGTCACTCCCTGTTGCACAGAACAAGCAGAGGCCAAATCAGAAAGTTTAGCCCCCCTTTAAACCGGGATCTATTATCTGTGAACATCATAGAAGTAGGTCAACGTTTTCTCCATGAACAGGTAACACATCTAAACATCCGCGGATGGTGTTTCTCTTAAACAAATCCAAATATATTCAGTGTGACCTGCTACTGCTGACTATCAGGCAGTGGGACAGGCTGTTGCTGAGTGAGTGGTGGGAGGGCTGGAGGTGTGTGTTGAGAGATCACTGCATCATACAGCTTAGTCCACTATTGGCTGAGTCACGTGAGCGAGAGGAGACAGATCAGCACACGTGCACATCATGACAACTTTTTACCAGTTGTAGGTAGGCTATTTAACAAGTGGAAATTTTAAATCAAAGTTATTGGAACAGAAGTTATGGAATTCCATCGTGAGCTTCTGTTATGGGGAAAAGTCCTCAATTAAACTAACATTAAATGTGGATAATTATACATTTGCATCTTTTGGCCATCAAGTAGCCTATTCATTTATACAGTACCAGTCAAAGGTTTGGACACGCCTACTCATTCAAGGGTTTTTCTTTATTTTTACTATTTTCTACATTGTATACTAATAGTGAAGACAGCAAAATTATGAAATAACACATTTGGAATCATGTAGTGACCTAAAAAGTGTTTAACAAATTGTTTACTAAGAATGTAAACAATACATTCTTCATAGTAGCCACCCTTTGCCTGTCTTGATGACAGCTTTGCACTCTCTTGGCATTCTCTCAACCAACAGTCTTGAAGGAGTTCCCACATATGCTGAGCACTTGTTGGCTGCTTTTCCTTCGCTCTGCGGTCCAAATCATCCGAAACCATCTCAATAGGGTAGAGGTCAGGTGATTGTGGAGACCAGGTCATCTGATGCAGCACTCCATCACTCTCCTTCTTGGTCAAATAGTCCTTACACAGCCTGGAGGTGTGTTTTGGGTCATTTCCCTGTTGAAAAACAAGTGATAGTCCCACTAAGCGCAAACCAGATGGGATGGCACCTCACTACAGAATGCTGTGGTAACCCTGCTGGTTAACTGTGCCTTGAATTTTAAATAAATCACTGACAGTGTCACCAGCAAAGCATCCCCACACTATCACACCTCCTCCTCAATGCTTCACGGTGAGGACCACACATTAACTCATTTAATCATAGCAGTCAAATGAGTAAAATCGACAGTCATTGATGGAAAATGATCTGGCGAGTTTAATAAGGGCAAATTATTTTCTCTCTTGCGACATATTAAAATGAGTTTATTATGTCATAGTTCTTATCCAAACTTTGCTTCTAATATCATTACAGATTACCTCGATATTCCTTCTTAATTGGCTCGATAACGTTATGGGAAAAGGATTATTGTTTAAATGTGGCAACTCTTCTCTTGCTGTGGAAAACAAATGTTGAGCTAGTTTTCACGCCTTTTGGGTGGGTTTTGAGTGGTCATTGGGCTGGAAAGGTTAAATAGACCTGGAAACCCTGGACAGATGTAACGGTGAGAATCTGTCAAGGATCACGTAGAATTATGTGATTATGTGATTACAAACAGCAAATCAGGATTTGGTGAAGGCGGTGCTTAAAATGGTGCAGTGATTTTCAATCCCGTCAAACCGGATGACGGGATTGAGGCTACCCACTAGGCTACCCTGGGGCGGCAGGGTAGCCTAATGGTTAGAGCGTTGAACTAGTAACCGGAAGGTTGCAAGCAGTTAACCCACTGTTCCTAGACCATCATTGAAAATAAGAATGTGTTTTAACTGACTTGCCCAGTTAAATAAAGATAAAATAAAATCAATAAAAATAAGCGGTTTCCACTAGATTCCACAGACACAATGTCAAAATTGGCTAGATCTCCACCCTGCACTGTTAACTGTGGACTGGTTGTACCACCATAGACACTTTAGCTTTGAAATATTAAAAAGTGCCTGAGCTGTGTGCGTGGAAATTAACTTTGTAAATGTATCCCAGGCATACACAAAGAAAAGCTTAACCCCTCCCCCATGTCTCCCTCCTGGTTCGCAGGGGGTTGAGATATCTTCCCCAGAATAAATCAATCTCAACAGCCTGGCCAGTGTCAACTATGGATCCCTGACTGTGTGTGTGTAAACCAAACTGCAGGTTTATCTCAGTGTGTGCAAATGCGCATGTCTGTGTGTGTGTGTGTGTGTCTGTCTGTGTGTGTTAAGAGGGGTGAAAGTGAGGTTTTTGGGGCTGGGACAGAGCGAGGCAGATGTACAATCCTGTTCCATTAAAGTGTCTAGGATACAAAGAGTTCCACCATAAATCTACATCCTCCTCTCCATCCATTCACCCCGCCACTTGGAGAGCGATAATCGTTACTCGTCCCCCAGTTTAATGAGAAAGAGAGATTTGTGGCTGACACCTCCGCACCACTCTATAAATCTGTCCTAATGAGTGGCCTTAGCCCTTCTTAGCCCTACATCCACCTATAGATCCCCACGGCATGACCCACACAATAATACCTTCGTAGCATCCATAAACATCCACGTACTCGGCTCCCCTCTCACTAAACCCCTTCTGCCCCTAAACCCATACCTTACTCCCCCCGCGACCTTACCTCTGTCCTTTCACAATCCTGTTTCAAGTACAGACCTCACCTGAAGGTCCACTCACTCACTCACTCACTCACTCACTCACTCACTCACTCACTCACTCACTCACTCACTCACTCACTCACTCACTCACTCACTCACTCACTCACTCACACACACCACACCACACCACACCACACACACACATTCCTGTGTTGTGTTTGCTCCTATCCCACTATCCCATGGCCATTATTAGATGTGTGTGTTAGGTTTGCATATCCCTGAACTTAACCATGGGAGCCACATGTTAATCTATAACACCTGTTTATTACATAATCTGTGTATTACTTTGATAAATGTTTCACTAGTGTTTAGGAGATGAAATGAAGGAGAATAAATGGATCCGTAGGAAACTAAGACGTGTTTAGTGTCATGGGATTGAGCTTGCTGTTGGTTGACTACAGTATCCATTGCATGACCCCAGGTTAGGAACATTGAAAAATATTTCCCTCGTGTTAGGGAGAAGAAATGGAACTAGGTCCTCATAGAAACTAAGCTGAGTTCAGTTGAATTGAAACCAGTGTTGAGTTGCTGTTGGGCAAACCGGACAAAATCTGTAACAATCATAGACGTCTCTGTTTCATAAGTTTGGACATCAGAGTAGAGCACAGTAGCGTTCAGTACAATACAGTAGTACAGTAAAGTATAGGTCATTACAGTACAGTAGAGTACAGTAAATTATACTCTACTCCAGTGTGCTTTACTATACTGTACTAAACTGTACTCTACTCTACAGTACAGTACTGTATTTTACTGAACTTTTATTTTCTTTTCTTGTACTGTACTGTGGTGTCCAAACTTGTGAAACAGATGTCTATGATTGGTTCAGATTTGGACTGACCAAATTTCAACTACTTTTCACCTTCCTTTTCACCTTCCTTAGATGTCTAAAGTCGGTCGGTGCTCAGTTCCAGTAAATGGAAAGTGAGGGGGTTCATGAGTAGGTGTCAGCAAGGTGACATTAACTGGAGAGAGAAGAGGGGGGGTGTCCAGACTGGTTTCATACACTTGCTTTGACCACAACATGATAGAAAGAGAAAGAAAACAGTTATGAGCTGACAGTGGAAGGGAGGACAGTAGCATGTGACCCAACTGTGGTTAGTGTCTGACTATTAAGAATTCCTATTGTAGCCAATTCAGTTCCGATTTGGTAACAGAACGGCACGTTTTAATCACTTAATAAATCTTAAACCAAATTGCTATCAGCAAAAACAGTATCACATAATTGGTAGGTCTACCTTGACTTGTTACTTCTGTGAACTTTCATTATCCTCCCTCCTCATGAGAGAGAGAAATGAGAAAATATCTTAAAGAAAGACAAGACACTTGGTAATATTTCTTAAAATTACAGATGGTAAATCATTTCCGCAAAACTAAATATAAATGTTGATATTATTTGGCACAGTCTTTTGATGTATTTCTAGTATCTTTTAGGACTTTTTCTGGTAGATGTTGTCTAAGAAGCCTTTTCTGTCTGTTCTACCAGAAATGAGAGCCTTTGCTTATTCTTAATATTTAGGATGGAAAATGGTTGAAAAATGTATATATATTCCTTAATTTCACAAACATCTACTCTTATCTATCATTTGACACCAAATTGTCTATTCTCCTATGAACTTCACATGCTAGCGCTCATGGGGATTTTTACACGGAAATGCCCTATTGTTAACATTGCATGGCCCCAGCCAGGTTGGGTGACTTGGGAGGTAACCTAACTGGGTGGAATGCAGAACAGAGCTCATCTGTTATAACATTCATCTAGCTGACAACTCCATGTTTTGGAGTCATATATTATTACCGTCTGTCCAGCCCTGTTAAAGTATACACACCTGCATTAGTCTGGACTGGATCCCAAAAGTCTTTCCATTTGTTGTTTGGTTTTAGGCTATAGACAACTTTTAACTTCGTGTTTGATATTTAACATTGTAACACTTTAAATGGGTATCATTTGGAACATTTTGGAGCATACTGCTGGAACATTAAATCCCCAAAAGGAAAAGAAAAAATGGATTTAATTATTGATGTTTGCAAACATGGGAAGAGCCTTAAATTACTAATGAGACCAGCCCATTGGTACTGGTGGCCGAGACACACACACACAGAGACACACACACAGAGACACACACACAGAGACACACAGACACACAGACACACAGACACACAGACACACAGACACACAGACACACACACAGACAGACAGACAGACAGACAGACAGACAGACAGACAGACAGACAGACAGACAGACAGACAGACAGACAGACAGACAGACAGACAGACAGACAGACAGACAGACAGACAGACAGACAGACAGACAGACAGACAGACAGACAGACAGACAGACAGACAGACAGACAGACAGACAGACAGACAGGGCTTACGAATAGAGCTGTCATTAGTGCAATTTAAGGATACCATTTTTATCCTTAAGGTAGGAATAAAGAACTCTCTGTTCTTAATTTAAGTCCTAGATTTTGGGCACAAATCTAGCATCAACATGATATGATCTAGGCCAGCGATCATCAAATAGATTCAGCAGCGAGACAATTATTTTCTTGAATGGATGTCAGGGGACTGGAACATAATTACAAATAACTTGTAGACTGTAAAGTGACATGTAAGCAGCCCAAACAGATATAATATTTGACTAAAACATAATCATTTCAAACCTTGCTTACATTTGTATATTATCACATATAGTATGCGTGGGAATCACTTGGACCTGATTTGCGGGTGTTTTTACAGTCTTTTATGTCAAGAATAGTTTTTGCTCAGAAAACTTTGGGGGCCAGTTGGGAAACTCTGATCTAGGCTAATTTCCTTCTCTTCTCTGTCTGACATTCTTTCTCTACTCTCTTATTCCTTTTTCAGTTATTCAAATTCAGCCACTTCAGAATGTGTTTTATCGTGTGTGTGTGTGTGTGTGTGATTTCCCTTCCAGGCCTGCGGTTGTGCTGAGTCAGGTATAGAGTGTATAATTACACATATAGGTGCCCATCAGCAGTCTATGGCTGTAGCCTAGTAGCTCTGCTAACAGTTAGGCCTCCTGTACTCTGTAGAGCTCAATAGCCACACCAGTCACTCCTCACTTTCTCCGTTTCTCATATCAGTGGAGGGGCTGTATAGGGCTGAGGCACGATAAGTAGCATTCTATTTTTCATCTTCATTTATTTACAAAAACGTTGCCTGCTGTATACTTTACATTAGTGAATAAAGTGTTTATCCAGTTAGGTCAGTTATGGATGAGGTAGGTCTGAGGAACTATGAGTAAGCCTCTATTGTTTTCTTTATTAGCCACTAAAACTGGGCCTGCTACATAGTTCAGCTCTTCCCAAACTGTATTTCCTGCTGATGTCTGTCAAACTCCCACCTAAAACAGAGTTTTACCGCCCCACCAATTAAACAGAAGCAGATGGGTTGTTCCACCTCAAAAAGCACAAGAAAGAGGATTTCGACACCCACCATCTCAGATTGTTCTGAAATCTTTTTTTTTTGTAGTTAGTAACAGGTACGGTTAGCATTATAGAAATATAATTTGATCACTGAGAAATTAAGATACTTGATCTCACCCAAATTGGACATTTTAATCAATAGTATTCAGATAATATTCAATAAATATAGCACCAACATCTGGATTGTACCAAACTTCTTCCTGCCATTGAGTAAGACATGAGGAATCCCAAAGAAATGGTCAAAAGACACAACGGACCCCCCCACACCCCATGCCAATCCCACCCCAACAAACACTATACAGTATTAGCTCTCTATGTTTTACAAGTATTATAAAGCTGTAGCTTGGAGTATTACTTCTCCATACTATGTCATGTATTCCCTGTGATGTTTTTTTCCGCTGTTCAGAGAAATTGATAATTGAAGTCACTTACATTATTTACCATAAAGTAGCATCACTATATGCTGCTGTTCATGCTATACTGCCACACTGTTTTATCCATTTTTTCTGGTCACTTGTGTTTATTAAATAGATCAATCCATTCCCTTTGCAACTTTTTGCAGAACACCAATAGATTTGGTTCATTATGAAAATAAATTGTGTCGTCATCGTCACATTTCAAGCTAGTCCTCCATGAAACAAATTAATTTGTCCTAATAGCAACCTAATGCTTAAACCCAACTAGCATTGAATAGTCCAATAAGTGGCCGATCTATGAGATGGCTATCCCTATGCAATTCTCATATGAACACTTTTCCTAAAAGCCCCAAACTTTGAAGGAGAAATGAGCTAAGGACTAAAAAGTAGTTTCAACCCAATACCGTTACAATAGCAAAACACTATACAGTGTGTGTTTGGGAGTTTTACCATTTGAAGACCCTTATAGACCACAACATTGAAAGCATTAGAACTGCTGTAGCCTAATTGTTTGGTTGTTCACCAGGAATGGTCTAGCAGTGACTAACCCCAGGCCCTTTTTGAAGGGAATAAACAGCACACAAAGGATCCGTTTCCTGGACACAAATCAAATGTATTTATAAAGCCCTTCTTACATCAGCTGATATCTCAAAGTGCTGTATAGAAACCCAGCCTAAAACCCCAAACAGCAAGCAATGCAGGTGTAGAAGCACTGTGGCTAGGAAAATCTCCCTAGAAAGGCCAAAACCTAGGAAGAAACCTAGTAAGGAACCAGGCTATGAGGGATGGCCAGTCCTCTTCTGGGTGTGCCGGGTGGAGAGTATAACAGAACATGGCCAAGATGTTCAAATGTTCATAAATGACCAGCATGGTGAAATAATAATAATCACAGGGGGTGCAACAGGTCAGCACATCAGGAGTAAATGTCAGTTGGCTTTTCATAGCCGATCTGAGGACCCATTACAAATCTTTTCAGTCTCCTGAGGGGGAATAGGTTTAGTCGTGCCCTCTTCACGACTGTCATGGTGTGCTTGGTCCATGTTAGTTTGTTGGTGATGTGGACAGCAAGGAACTTGAAGCTCTCATCCTGCTCCACTGCAGCCCCGTTGATGAGAATGAGGGCGTGCTCGGCCCTCTTTTTCCTGTAGTCCACAATCATCTCCTTTGTCTTAATCACGTTGAGGGAGAGGTTGTTGTCCTTGCACAACACGGCCAGGTCTCTGACCTCCTCCCTATAGGCGGTCTCATCATCATCGGTGATCAGATCTACCACTGTTGTGTCATCAGCAAACTTAATGATGGTGTTGGAGTCAAGCCTGGCCGTGCAGTCATGAGTGATTAGGGAGTACGGGAGGGGACTGAGCACCCACCACTGAGGGGCCTCTGGGTTGAGGATCAGCGTGGCGGATGTGTTGTTACCTACCCTTACCACCTGGAGTGGCCAGTCAGGAAGTCCAAGATCCAATTTCAGAGGGAGGTACTTAGTCCTAGGGTCCTTAGCTTATTGATGAGCTTTGAGGGCACTATGATGTTGAACTCTGAGCTGTAGTAAATGAATAGTATTCTCACATAGGTGTTCCTTTTGTCCGGGTGGGAAAGGGCAGTGTGGAGTGCAATAGCGATTGCATCATCTGTGAATCTGTTGGGGTGGTATGCAAATTGGAGTGGGATAATGGTGTTGATATGAGCCTGGACCAGCATTTCAAAGCACTTCATGGCTGCAGACGTAAGTGCTATGGGTCGGTAGACATTTAGGCAGGCTTAAAACATGTTGGTATTACACTTGCCAGTTGGTCAGCGTATGCTCGCAGTACACATTCTGGTAATCCGTCTGGCCCTGTGGCCTTGTGAATGTTGACCTGTTTAAAGGTCTCACATCGACTGTGGAGAGCGTGATCACACGGTCTTAAGGATCTCCTGGTGCCCTCATGCATGTTTCAGTGTTATTTGCCCTAAGCGAGCATAGAAGTAGTTTAGCTCATCTGGTAGGCTCATGTCACTGGGCAGCTCTCGCCTGTGCTTCCCTTTGTAGTCTGTAATGGTTTGCAAGCCCTGCCACATCCGACAAGTGTCAGAGCCGGTGTAGTACAATTCGATCTTAGTCTTGTATTGACGCTTTGCCTGTTTGATGGTTTGTCGGAGGGCATAGCAGGATTTCTTATAAGCTTCCGGGTTACAGTCCCGCTCCTTGAAAGCAGCAGCTCTAGCCTTTCGCTCAGTGCGGATGTTGCCTGTAATCCATGGCTTCTGGTTGGGGTATGTACGTACGGTCACCGTGGGGACGACATCATCGATGCACTTATTGATGAAGCCCATGACTGATGTGGTGTACTCCTCAATGCCATTGGGGGAATCCTGGAACATATTCCAGTCTGTGCTAACAAAACAGTACTGTAGCTTAGCATCTGCTTCATCTGACCACTTTTTTATTGATCTAGTCACTGGTGCTTCCTACTTAAATTTTAGCTTTTATGCAGGAGTCAGGAGGATAGAATTATGGTCAGATTTGCCAAATGGAGGGCGAAGAGAGCATTGTATGTGTCTCTGTATGTGGAGTAAAGGTGGTCCAGAGTTCCCCCCCCCCCTCTGGTTGCACATTTAACATGCTGGTGGGAAATGAGGTAAAACAGATTTAAGTTTCCCTGCATTAAAGTCACCGGCCAGTAGAAGCGACACATCTGGATGACAGTTTTCCTGTTTGTTTATGGCTGTATACAGCTCATTGCGTGCGGTCTTAGTGCCAACATCGGTTTGTGGTGGAAAATCGACAGCTACGAAGAATATAGATGTAAGCTCTCTAGGTAGATAGTGTGGTCTTCGTTTTATCATGAGATACTCTACCTCAGATGAGTAAAACATTGAGACTTCCTTAGATATCGTGCACCAGCTGTTGTTTACAAATATACATAGTCCGCCTCCCTTTGTCTTCCCACACGCCGCTGTTCTATCCTGCCGATACATCGTATAACCAGCCAGCTGTTTGTTGATAGTTTTGCCATTCAGCCACAACCATTTGAACCATAACATATTATAATTTCAATGTCCCGTTGGTAGTTTAATCTTCCGCCTATGTCAATGATTTATTCTCAAAAGATTGCACGTTTGCTAGCAGAATGGAAGGAAGTGGGGGTTTATATGATCGCCTACGAATTCTCAGAAGGCAGCCCACCCTCTGGCCCCTTTTGCTCTGCCTCCTCTTCACGCAAATCACAGGGATCTGGGCCTGTTCCCGAGAAAGCAATACATTGTTCGCGTCGGGCTCATCAGACTCGTTAAAGGAAAACAATTATTCTGACAGTCCATGGTGAGTAATCGCAGTCCTGAGGTCATAAGAGACGATAGCGGCAACATTATGTACAAAATAAGTTAAAAAACAAGTTACAAACAATGTAAAGATACGAACAAAAACACAATCGGTTGGGGACACATAAAACGTCAGCCTTCTTCTCCGGCTCCATTGTTGTGATTAAGTTTAAAAGAAGGACAAACTGAATTACTTTCAAGGAGGACTGGCTTGAATTGTGAAGATGACAACACAATTTATTTTCATAATGAGCCACATCTTTTGGTTTTCTACCCAAAGTTGCAAAGGAAATGTTGTGATCTATTTAATAAACACAATTGACCAGCACAATGGATAAGAGTGTGGCAGTATAGCAGGAACTACCGAATCTAGTGGCCACCTGCTACTTTATCAGTACTGTTTGGTAAATAATGCAAGTGACAGAGAAATCTCTCTGAACAGGGGAATAAAACATTACTAGATTCACAGGAAATACATGACATAGTATGGAGAAGTGGTATGTAACGACTGAAAAGGAATCAGCTGTGACCCACCAGTTGTCCCTGACCCACCATTTGGAAAACACTGGTCTAGTGAACATAGAGGGGTAAACTGTTGAGTTAGTTAAATCAGCCAAAAACAGTGAATTTAGTCAGGCCAGTGAGTGGATGAGTCATTAGTGTGAGCAAAACCTATATTATTCTCTTGGTATGATTAAACCACACCATAACCTCTGATTGGGCATGACTATATAAACCGTTTTGCCCAAATGTGTGCTTTTTCTGTGGTTTAGAGTAGAAACCTGCCATCAAGTCACTGTCCCACTGATTGTCTCTGACTGGTGATGACGAGAAATCAACTCCTTTGTCAGTATTGCCATTCTTGGTAGCTAGTTGATGATCTTTGGGATTTCACCCAGACTGTGGTTTTCACATTGTGCTGTTCGGCTGCAGGACTGACACTCTGAATGTCTTGTGTGTCTGTCTCTGTCCGTCTGTCCGTTAGCCTTATCGTTGTTGGTGTTTATACTATATGTTGCTACTGTTGGTTTATATGTATCCAACTGGATGGTTACTCTGCATCTTTTAAACTGAGTGAGTTGTTGCTCAACAATGCCTGGCTGGCATATGCCTTGCCATTTCACAGAGCCGTAGAGACACAGGTGTCCACATTATTAACTTACCACTAAAACGCTGTTGACAGGCTTTGAGAACACACATTTATTATAAAAAAATGTTTTAATTCTTGCAGCAAATAAACCCACAAACCTGGAGGACATAAGGCTTCAGCAAGCCAATCAGTATAATGAGTTGATATTGATGTCTGTAGCAGTGAAGTGATCTTCTATACGAGTGGCTGAAACCACTTATTACCACAGTTTATGATGCCTCCTGCTAAGTCATTAGCATCTGAATAGTGCTACCACAGACAGACAGAGGGGATATTTTCAAAGAGGTTCTGCCAATCAGTCACATGTGTTTGGGATTTGTTCAGAGAAATATTTGCCAAATTAATGTGCTGTGAAATGCATTATTCATGAGTTGTTTCTGCGCTCCATTCGCTGGAAAACCAGGCAACTGCTCAGTCTAATTAGCAAGATGTGTCCAACCTGGACTCAGGGGTAGATATAACAAATTAAATGTAAATCCGGAACATGCCAATTAGTATGATATGTTACATTTCGTATGGTGTGTATTCATTTTGGATGTCTGTCATCCATTTGGTATGATATGTTACGTATTACAATTTATATGATATGTGACGAATTGCGATTCGTACAATATGTTACAAATGTGCAAAACATATATGATATGTTACCAATTCCAAGTTTTGTGAATAACGTTAGCTAGTTGGCTAACGCCAATGTTAGCTAGGTGGGTAACATTAGCTAGACTAGGGGTTAGGATTAGGGTTAGGGTTAAAGTTCAGTTTAGGAGTTGGTTACAGGGTTAAGGTTAAGGTGAGGGGAATGGTTAGCTAACATGCTAAGTAGTTGCAAAGTAGCTAAAAAGTAGTAAGTAGTTGCAAAATTGCTAATTACCAAAAATTATAAAGTTGTCCGTGATGAGATTTGAATATGTAACCTTTGGGTTGCTAGACGTTTGCGTTATACCTCCACCCATCAACCTGACCGACTAAGCAACTTACTTTCGTTATTTACTCAAGTAACCTTCTGTCTTGTGTAACCATACCAAACGTAACATACAGTATCATGCTAATTTGAGTGTCCCGAATGTACTTTTACTATGGTACGTCTAGTCTATGAGACCAGGCTGTCTAGAGAGGCCAGAGCAGCCTGGCCACCTCTGTGTAAGAGAAAAAACGTGACACACACAGCTATACAGACTGTGAATCAGGAGAAAAAACCTGCCTCTACCTCCACACACAGGGACCGCTAAGACCTCCTAATAAACTAAACCTTTCGTTGAGGTTTTGTTGTTGTTCAAACCTCTTTATTACATTGTCACAGACCGTAAAGGTTAATCCGCTCGAGTCTGAGGTGTGGTCCTGTTTGAAAAGTTCTCCAGGAATTAAAGTCCTTTTTAGGCCAGCATGTGGAGGCTTGAGTTCACAGATCTTATTTCCTCCAGGGCCTGTGACCACTCCCTGTTCTCTACTGCAGTCAGTCAGTCAGTCAGTCAGTGAGTGCAGCTCTGTAGGAGGACAAAGCTACTGCTAATCACTTCTGCATGTGAACACATATGCTTAGGTATGGCCTACTGCAGCAGGCAGTTTTGTGGGCTTTTTATGTCTATGTTTAGAGTGTCAGAATGTGACAGCATCTTGTCTTTCTCCTCCTCAGACATCCAAGGAAGTTAGAAACTGCTGGGCTGCTTGCTCTGGACTGTTGCAACAACAAAAAAGGTACAAGAAGACTGCACACTCAGATCTACGGTACGCTCCCATGTGATTCATTGAAACAACATTTTGTAATGTTTCTCGACTCTTGAGTCTTTAATTTTTTTTGCTGAGCCTGTGCCTTGACCTCTAGCACCTGCTCCAAACCACTGGACGTGTGTGTCACCTTTTCTTCTATACATGCTCTGTAGTGGAGACATCCGGTTATGTTGTCAGAACCCTGCTGGATGCAGATGACGATGATTTGACATAATTGGCTGTTTTATTAGTCTAATCTCTCTCACTTGTGGAGCTGCTCTGAACGATGGAGGGACAGAAGAAGAATAGAGGGAATGGATGTTGGAGGAATAAAAAGTTGAATCAACAGTTTTATTATAGCGTTATCGCTGTCCCACATGGGGCAGAATGGTCACAAAACAGACGGCCTGACAACACGGACAGAACCAACAAAGCTGGGAATGAGTGTCAAGCCGAACAAACAAAGCGAGCGTGAGGACGACATAAATATGTGGAGCCCATTGTGACAGACTATGTTGTTGTACATTACCGATAGGAGCAGCAATCAGTGTCTCTGGGGTGCACAGCAAGAGGAACCCAGAGGAATATATTGTGACCATTGTAACAATGAGTCTCTCCAAAGTGCAGATGGGACCAGGGTGGTTGGTGCCAGCTGTTTACTGTCTCTGCCCGGAGGTGAGAGTGGCACAGCAGGCAGAGCCGTTCCCGTCGCTAGGGCACTGCCCACTGTCCAGACCGCCAGAATGACACTCATTATCACACTGTTTACTTCAGGGAGGCTGGGGGTGATACTTACACTGGTACTGGCTGTTGATGTGTCAAGGACTGTGTGTGTGTGTTTGCCTGTGAGCGAGGATATTAGGGAGAACAGAGATTCAGTTTTAATGTTTGTGTTTCATAGAGAAAGAGAAAAGAGAATGCATTTGAAACTCTCTGTGTGTGTGTGTGTGTGTGTGTGTGTGTGTGTGTGTGTGTGTGTGTGTGTGTGTGTGTGTGTGTGTGTGTGTGTGTGTGTGTGTGTGTGTGTGTGTGTGTGTGTGTGTGTGTGTGTGTGTGTGTGTGTGTGTGTGTGTGTGTGTGCGTGCATCATCTTTGAGGGTGTGTGTGCTGTACACTGGCCTTTGTTCCTCATTGTTCTCCTCTCTTCCATGTGACTACTCAGTGACAAGGGATACTCTCTCTCTCTCTCAGTGATTGTACAATAATAGTTTTGGGCCTTGGTGCCAACAGTGCTTTCTCTCTGAGGGGCGGGGATAGATTTGAATTAGCATGTAGCGCAGTTAGTGTGGGCACACATCCACCCATACCGCTCCTTGCTTTTCACTGCCTAAGGGGAAGGCGTTGGATCGGATTCATATCCTAAAGCACATGCGGAAAGTTTTCCCATATCCTTTATTATAAGGTCTGACGTACAGCAAGTAGGTGTGTCTTTGTGAATGTGTGTGTGCGTGTTCCCCTCTATGAACAGCTGTGGAGTACCTATGGAGGCTGTGTGTCGGTGTGGGCTTTGATGCTGGTCATTTGAGGAAAACCTGTACTGAGTTTTTTGTGCTCTGTCGAATGTAGATGTGTGTTCCTGTCCCCCTTAAGTGCTGACCCTAGTAGCTTGGCTGACATTAAACTAGGCAAATGTCACCAATGAATGACCATCACCTCTACTGTACGATGGAAACCTAGAATTGGTTGGCATGGACCACTGTGTGCGTGCTTGTGTGAATCTGTGTGCGTTTGCGTCAGCAGTCACGCTACCAGCAAAAAGATTGTAATCAGATTATAGATACTTTTGAAACACTGCGTACTTGTGTGAATCTGTGTGCGTTTGCGTGAGCGTGCGTGTGTGTGTGTGTGAATCTTTGTGAATGTGTGTGTGTGTGTTTACAGTGATCTATCAAGTGAGTTAGTAGCCACAGGAATGTGTCTATGGTAACCATGGTTCGAGGTTATCAGGACAAGGAGCTCTCTCCTCTGAGGAGCAACACCTCATTATTCACCCTATACAATCCTAGAACAAGCTGTGGCAAGAGTCTTTAGCCTTCAGAGCGCCAGACGGTGTGTCAGTGTTTGTTTCTTCCACTGGAATAATGATGAGTGTGTAGCAAGCAGCCATGTTGGAGGCTTCATGATGATGATGAGAGGCATGAAAACAGAAGGTGAGAGAAGGGAAGGGCACATGTCTGGAATCACTGTTCTGTCTCTCTGGGTGGATCTGGACTGAACTAGGAGATCATGAGCATGAGCAGAGCAGCATTGAGCAACTCAGGGTGGGTTGAGGGGATGGGGTCGGGGTCGGGGCGGGGGATGTTTCTGGGCTGCTCTTTTGCCTGTTCTCTGAGACTTTTGGGTGTGGAGGGCCTGGGTGGATTTTTGTGTTTTTGAAAACCTGGAAAGTGGTGGTGGATGTGTTTCCGAACATGTGTCAGTGGTCTGTGTGGATCCTCCACAACCACATAGACGAGTGTTAGTCAGGCCTTGAAATGCCGCTGTAAGGATGTGGTGAAGTCGCGATGAAGACAGTTGGGGTCGGAGAAGCTGTCAGAGGCTGCTGGACGTCTTGTTGACATACTTACATTATCCCAGGATATATGTGCACGATTCATTTTTTTTCTCCAGAAAGGTAGGGGTCATGAATAATGACGAGTGAGCAACTTACAGTTATCCCCTGTTTTTTGGTCATTTCGAGAGAGTAGCATTTCTTGGGGGTATGAACTTTCTCACTCATCCTTATTCACAATTCATTCAGGATTATCCATAATCACGGTAGCATCCACATTAATGTAGTAGTGTTAAGAAACATATTCTATTCTAATATACAATAAAAGTGACTCCAAAATGAGCGTAATGTAACAGACCGGGAGTCAGAAAGCAGGTGAATAATGGACTGATGACAGGAGAACAGGACTGGATGTGGTAGACAACAATAACACCTAAGGACTGATGACAGGAGAACAGGACTGGATGTGGTAGACAACAATAACACCTAAGGACTGATGACAGGAGAACAGGACTGGATGTGGGAGAAAACAATAACACCTAAGGACTGATGACAGGAGAACAGGACTGGATGTGGGAGAAAACAATAACACCTAAGGACTGATGACAGGAGAACAGGACTGGATGTGGTAGAAAACAATAACACCTAAGGACTGATGACAGGAGAACAGGACTGGATGTGGGAGAAAACAATAACACCTAAGGACTGATGACAGGAGAACAGGACTGGATGTGGTAGAAAACAATAACACCTAAGGACTGATGACAGGAGAACAGGACTGGATGTGGGAGAAAACAATAACACCTAAGGACTGATGACAGGAGAACAGTACTGAATGTGGGAGAAAACAATAACACCTAAGGACTGATGACAGGAGAACAGGACTGGATGTGGTAGAAAACAATAACACCTAAGGACTGATGACAGGAGAACAGGACTGGATGTGGGAGAAAACAATAACACCTAAGGACTGATGACAGGAGAACAGGACTAGATGTGGTAGAAAACAATAACACCTAAGGACTGATGACAGGAGAACAGGACTGGATGTGGTAGAAAACAATAACACCTAAGGACTGATGACATGAGAAGAGTACTGAATGTGGTAGAAAACAATAACACCTAAGGACTGATGACATGAGAACAGTACTGAATGTGAGAGAAAACAATAACACCTAAGGACTGATGACAGGAGAACAGGACTGGATGTGGGAGAAAACAATAACACCTAAGGACTGATGACAGGAGAACAGGACTGGATGTGGTAGAAAACAATAACACCTAAGGACTGATGACATGAGAAGAGGACTAGATGTGGTAGAAAACAATAACACCTAAGGACTGATGACAGGAGAACAGGACTGGATGTGGTAGAAAACAATAACACCTAAGGACTGATGACAGGAGAACAGGACTGGATGTGGTAGAAAACAATAACACCTAAGGACTGATGACAGGAGAACAGGACTGGATGTGGGAGAAAACAATAACACCTAAGGACTGATGACATGAGAAGAGGACTAGATGTGGTAGAAAACAATAACACCTAAGGACTGATGACAGGAGAACAGGACTGGATGTGGTAGAAAACAATAACACCTAAGGACTGATGACAGGAGAACAGGACTGGATGTGGTAGAAAACAATAACACCTAAGGACTGATGACAGGAGAACAGGACTGGATGTGGGAGAAAACAATAACACCTAAGGACTGATGACAGGAGAACAGGACTGGATGTGGGAGAAAACAATAACACCTAAGGACTGATGACATGAGAAGAGGACTAGATGTGGGAGAAAACAATAACACCTAAGGACTGATGACAGGAGAACAGGACTGGATGTGGTAGAAAACAATAACACCTAAGGACTGATGACATGAGAACAGTACTGAATGTGGGAGAAAACAATAACACCTAAGGACTGATGACATGAGAACAGTACTGAATGTGGGAGAAAACAATAACACCTAAGGACTGATGACAGGAGAACAGTACTGAATGTGGTAGAAAACAATAACACCTAAGGACTGATGACAGGAGAAGAGTACTGGATGTGGTAGAAAACAATAACACCTAAGGACTGATGACAGGAGAACAGGACTGGATGTGGTAGAAAACAATAACACCTAAGGACTGATGACAGGAGAACAGTACTGAATGTGGTAGAAAACAATAACACCTAAGGACTGATGACAGGAGAACAGGACTGGATGTGGTAGAAAACAATAACACCTAAGGACTGATGACATGAGAACAGTACTGAATGTGGTAGAAAACAATAACACCTAAGGACTGATGACAGGAGAACAGGACTGGATGTGGTAGAAAACAATAACACCTAAGGACTGATGACATGAGAACAGTACTGAATGTGGTAGAAAACAATAACACCTAAGGACTGATGACAGGAGAACAGTACTGAATGTGGTAGAAAACAATAACACCTAAGGACTGATGACATGAGAACAGTACTGAATGTGGTAGAAAACAATAACACCTAAGGACTGATGACAGGAGAACAGGACTGGATGTGGTAGAAAACAATAACACCTAAGGACTGATGACAGGAGAACAGGACTGGATGTGGTAGAAAACAATAACACCTAAGGACTGATGACAGGAGAACAGTACTGAATGTGGTAGAAAACAATAACACCTAAGGACTGATGACAGGAGAACAGGACTGGATGTGGTAGAAAACAATAACACCTAAGGACTGATGACATGAGAACAGTACTGAATGTGGTAGAAAACAATAACACCTAAGGACTGATGACAGGAGAACAGGACTGGATGTGGTAGAAAACAATAACACCTAAGGACTGATGACATGAGAACAGTACTGAATGTGGGAGAAAACAATAACACCTAAGGACTGATGACAGGAGAAGAGTACTGAATGTGGGAGAAAACAATAACACCTAAGGACTGATGACAGGAGAAGAGTACTGAATGTGGGAGAAAACAATAACACCTAAGGACTGATGACAGGAGAAGAGTACTGAATGTGGGAGAAAACAATAACACCTAAGGACTGATGACATGAGAACAGGACTGGATGTGGGAGAAAACAATAACACCTAAGGACTGATGACAGGAGAACAGGACTGGATGTGGGAGAAAACAATAACACCTAAGGACTGATGACATGAGAAGAGGACTAGATGTGGTAGAAAACAATAACACCTAAGGACTGATGACAGGAGAACAGGACTGGATGTGGTAGAAAACAATAACACCTAAGGACTGATGACAGGAGAACAG
Organism: Oncorhynchus gorbuscha; assembly: GCF_021184085.1. Taxonomy (NCBI): domain Eukaryota; kingdom Metazoa; phylum Chordata; class Actinopteri; order Salmoniformes; family Salmonidae; genus Oncorhynchus; species Oncorhynchus gorbuscha. The sequence continues at coordinate 38,528,710 of NC_060174.1, forward strand.
GACTGGATGTGGTAGAAAACAATAACACCTAAGGACTGATGACAGGAGAACAGGACTGGATGTGGGAGAAAACAATAACACCTAAGGACTGATGACAGGAGAACAGGACTGGATGTGGTAGAAAACAATAACACCTAAGGACTGATGACAGGAGAAGAGTACTGAATGTGGGAGAAAACAATAACACCTAAGGACTGATGACAGGAGAACAGGACTGGATGTGGTAGAAAACAATAACACCTAAGGACTGATGACAGGAGAACAGGACTGGATGTGGTAGAAAACAATAACACCTAAGGACTGATGACAGGAGAACAGTACTGAATGTGGTAGAAAACAATAACACCTAAGGACTGATGACAGGAGAACAGGACTGGATGTGGTAGAAAACAATAACACCTAAGGACTGATGACATGAGAACAGTACTGAATGTGGTAGAAAACAATAACACCTAAGGACTGATGACAGGAGAACAGGACTGGATGTGGTAGAAAACAATAACACCTAAGGACTGATGACATGAGAACAGTACTGAATGTGGGAGAAAACAATAACACCTAAGGACTGATGACAGGAGAAGAGTACTGAATGTGGGAGAAAACAATAACACCTAAGGACTGATGACAGGAGAAGAGTACTGAATGTGGGAGAAAACAATAACACCTAAGGACTGATGACAGGAGAAGAGTACTGAATGTGGGAGAAAACAATAACACCTAAGGACTGATGACAGGAGAAGAGTACTGAATGTGGGAGAAAACAATAACACCTAAGGACTGATGACATGAGAACAGGACTGGATGTGGGAGAAAACAATAACACCTAAGGACTGATGACAGGAGAACAGGACTGGATGTGGGAGAAAACAATAACACCTAAGGACTGATGACATGAGAAGAGGACTAGATGTGGTAGAAAACAATAACACCTAAGGACTGATGACAGGAGAACAGGACTGGATGTGGTAGAAAACAATAACACCTAAGGACTGATGACAGGAGAACAGGACTGGATGTGGTAGAAAACAATAACACCTAAGGACTGATGACAGGAGAACAGGACTGGATGTGGGATAAAACAATAACACCTAAGGACTGATGACAGGAGAACAGGACTGGATGTGGTAGAAAACAATAACACCTAAGGACTGATGACAGGAGAAGAGTACTGAATGTGGGAGAAAACAATAACACCTAAGGACTGATGACAGGAGAAGAGTACTGAATGTGGGAGAAAACAATAACACCTAAGGACTGATGACAGGAGAAGAGTACTGAATGTGGGAGAAAACAATAACACCTAAGGACTGATGACAGGAGAAGAGTACTGAATGTGGGAGAAAACAATAACACCTAAGGACTGATGACATGAGAACAGGACTGGATGTGGGAGAAAACAATAACACCTAAGGACTGATGACAGGAGAACAGGACTGGATGTGGGAGAAAACAATAACACCTAAGGACTGATGACATGAGAAGAGGACTAGATGTGGTAGAAAACAATAACACCTAAGGACTGATGACAGGAGAACAGGACTGGATGTGGTAGAAAACAATAACACCTAAGGACTGATGACAGGAGAACAGGACTGGATGTGGTAGAAAACAATAACACCTAAGGACTGATGACAGGAGAACAGGACTGGATGTGGGAGAAAACAATAACACCTAAGGACTGATGACAGGAGAACAGGACTGGATGTGGTAGAAAACAATAACACCTAAGGACTGATGACAGGAGAACAGGACTGGATGTGGTAGAAAACAATAACACCTAAGGACTGATGACAGGAGAACAGGACTGGATGTGGGAGAAAACAATAACACCTAAGGACTGATGACATGAGAAGAGGACTAGATGTGGTAGAAAACAATAACACCTAAGGACTGATGACATGAGAACAGTACTGAATGTGAGAGAAAACAATAACACCTAAGGACTGATGACAGGAGAACAGGACTGGATGTGGGAGAAAACAATAACACCTAAGGACTGATGACAGGAGAACAGGACTGGATGTGGTAGAAAACAATAACACCTAAGGACTGATGACATGAGAAGAGGACTAGATGTGGTAGAAAACAATAACACCTAAGGACTGATGACAGGAGAACAGGACTGGATGTGGTAGAAAACAATAACACCTAAGGACTGATGACAGGAGAACAGGACTGGATGTGGTAGAAAACAATAACACCTAAGGACTGATGACAGGAGAACAGGACTGGATGTGGGAGAAAACAATAACACCTAAGGACTGATGACATGAGAAGAGGACTAGATGTGGTAGAAAACAATAACACCTAAGGACTGATGACAGGAGAACAGGACTGGATGTGGTAGAAAACAATAACACCTAAGGACTGATGACAGGAGAACAGGACTGGATGTGGTAGAAAACAATAACACCTAAGGACTGATGACAGGAGAACAGGACTGGATGTGGGAGAAAACAATAACACCTAAGGACTGATGACAGGAGAACAGGACTGGATGTGGGAGAAAACAATAACACCTAAGGACTGATGACATGAGAAGAGGACTAGATGTGGGAGAAAACAATAACACCTAAGGACTGATGACAGGAGAACAGGACTGGATGTGGTAGAAAACAATAACACCTAAGGACTGATGACATGAGAACAGTACTGAATGTGGGAGAAAACAATAACACCTAAGGACTGATGACATGAGAAGAGGACTAGATGTGGTAGAAAACAATAACACCTAAGGACTGATGACAGGAGAACAGGACTGGATGTGGTAGAAAACAATAACACCTAAGGACTGATGACAGGAGAACAGGACTGGATGTGGTAGAAAACAATAACACCTAAGGACTGATGACAGGAGAACAGGACTGGATGTGGGAGAAAACAATAACACCTAAGGACTGATGACAGGAGAACAGGACTGGATGTGGGAGAAAACAATAACACCTAAGGACTGATGACATGAGAAGAGGACTGATGTGGGAGAAAACAATAACACCTAAGGACTGATGACAGGAGAACAGGACTGGATGTGGTAGAAAACAATAACACCTAAGGACTGATGACAGGAGAACAGTACTGAATGTGGGAGAAAACAATAACACCTAAGGACTGATGACAGGAGAACAGTACTGAATGTGGGAGAAAACAATAACACCTAAGGACTGATGACAGGAGAACAGTACTGAATGTGGTAGAAAACAATAACACCTAAGGACTGATGACAGGAGAAGAGTACTGGATGTGGTAGAAAACAATAACACCTAAGGACTGATGACAGGAGAACAGGACTGGATGTGGTAGAAAACAATAACACCTAAGGACTGATGACAGGAGAACAGTACTGAATGTGGTAGAAAACAATAACACCTAAGGACTGATGACAGGAGAACAGGACTGGATGTGGTAGAAAACAATAACACCTAAGGACTGATGACAGGAGAACAGTACTGGATGTGGTAGAAAACAATAACACCTAAGGACTGATGACAGGAGAACAGGACTGGATGTGGTAGAAAACAATAACACCTAAGGACTGATGACAGAGAACAGTACTGAATGTGGTAGAAAACAATAACACCTAAGGACTGATGACAGGAGAACAGTACTGAATGTGGTAGAAAACAATAACACCTAAGGACTGATGACAGGAGAACAGTACTGAATGTGGGAGAAAACAATAACACCTAAGGACTGATGACAGGAGAACAGGACTGGATGTGGTAGAAAACAATAACACCTAAGGACTGATGACAGGAGAACAGGACTGGATGTGGTAGAAAACAATAACACCTAAGGACTGATGACAGGAGAACAGTACTGAATGTGGTAGAAAACAATAACACCTAAGGACTGATGACAGGAGAACAGGACTGGATGTGGTAGAAAACAATAACACCTAAGGACTGATGACATGAGAACAGTACTGAATGTGGTAGAAAACAATAACACCTAAGGACTGATGACAGGAGAACAGGACTGGATGTGGTAGAAAACAATAACACCTAAGGACTGATGACATGAGAACAGTACTGAATGTGGGAGAAAACAATAACACCTAAGGACTGATGACAGGAGAAGAGTACTGAATGTGGGAGAAAACAATAACACCTAAGGACTGATGACAGGAGAAGAGTACTGAATGTGGGAGAAAACAATAACACCTAAGGACTGATGACAGGAGAAGAGTACTGAATGTGGGAGAAAACAATAACACCTAAGGACTGATGACAGGAGAAGAGTACTGAATGTGGGAGAAAACAATAACACCTAAGGACTGATGACATGAGAACAGGACTGGATGTGGGAGAAAACAATAACACCTAAGGACTGATGACAGGAGAACAGGACTGGATGTGGGAGAAAACAATAACACCTAAGGACTGATGACATGAGAAGAGGACTAGATGTGGTAGAAAACAATAACACCTAAGGACTGATGACAGGAGAACAGGACTGGATGTGGTAGAAAACAATAACACCTAAGGACTGATGACAGGAGAACAGGACTGGATGTGGTAGAAAACAATAACACCTAAGGACTGATGACAGGAGAACAGGACTGGATGTGGGATAAAACAATAACACCTAAGGACTGATGACAGGAGAACAGGACTGGATGTGGTAGAAAACAATAACACCTAAGGACTGATGACAGGAGAAGAGTACTGAATGTGGGAGAAAACAATAACACCTAAGGACTGATGACAGGAGAAGAGTACTGAATGTGGGAGAAAACAATAACACCTAAGGACTGATGACAGGAGAAGAGTACTGAATGTGGGAGAAAACAATAACACCTAAGGACTGATGACAGGAGAAGAGTACTGAATGTGGGAGAAAACAACACCTAAGGACTGATGACATGAGAACAGGACTGGATGTGGGAGAAAACAATAACACCTAAGGACTGATGACAGGAGAACAGGACTGGATGTGGGAGAAAACAATAACACCTAAGGACTGATGACATGAGAAGAGGACTAGATGTGGTAGAAAACAATAACACCTAAGGACTGATGACAGGAGAACAGGACTGGATGTGGTAGAAAACAATAACACCTAAGGACTGATGACAGGAGAACAGGACTGGATGTGGTAGAAAACAATAACACCTAAGGACTGATGACAGGAGAACAGGACTGGATGTGGGAGAAAACAATAACACCTAAGGACTGATGACAGGAGAACAGGACTGGATGTGGTAGAAAACAATAACACCTAAGGACTGATGACAGGAGAACAGGACTGGATGTGGTAGAAAACAATAACACCTAAGGACTGATGACAGGAGAACAGGACTGGATGTGGGAGAAAACAATAACACCTAAGGACTGATGACATGAGAAGAGGACTAGATGTGGTAGAAAACAATAACACCTAAGGACTGATGACAGGAGAACAGGACTGGATGTGGTAGAAAACAATAACACCTAAGGACTGATGACAGGAGAACAGGACTGGATGTGGTAGAAAACAATAACACCTAAGGACTGATGACAGGAGAACAGGACTGGATGTGGGAGAAAACAATAACACCTAAGGACTGATGACAGGAGAACAGGACTGGATGTGGGAGAAAACAATAACACCTAAGGACTGATGACAGGAGAACAGGACTGGATGTGGGAGAAAACAATAACACCTAAGGACTGATGACATGAGAAGAGGACTAGATGTGGGACAAAACAATAACACCTAAGGACTGATGACAGGAGAACAGGACTGGATGTGGTAGAACACATTAACACCTAAGGACTGATGACAGGAGAACAGGACTGGATGTGGTAGAAAACAATAACACCTAAGGACTGATGACATGAGAACAGTACTGAATGTGGGAGAAAACAATAACACCTAAGGACTGATGACATGAGAACAGTACTGAATGTGGGAGAAAACAATAACACCTAAGGACTGATGACAGGAGAACAGGACTGGATGTGGGAGAAAACAATAACACCTAAGGACTGATGACAGGAGAACAGTACTGAATGTGGTAGAAAACAATAACACCTAAGGACTGATGACAGGAGAAGAGTACTGAATGTGGTAGAAAACAATAACACCTAAGGACTGATGACAGGAGAACAGGACTGGATGTGGTAGAAAACAATAACACCTAAGGACTGATGACATGAGAACAGTACTGAATGTGGGAGAAAACAATAACACCTAAGGACTGATGACAGGAGAAGAGTACTGAATGTGGGAGAAAACAATAACACCTAAGGACTGATGACAGGAGAAGAGTACTGAATGTGGGAGAAAACAATAACACCTAAGGACTGATGACAGGAGAAGAGTACTGAATGTGGGAGAAAACAATAACACCTAAGGACTGATGACAGGAGAAGAGTACTGAATGTGGGAGAAAACAATAACACCTAAGGACTGATGACATGAGAACAGTACTGAATGTGGTAGAAAACAATAACACCTAAGGACTGATGACAGGAGAACAGGACTGGATGTGGGAGAAAACAATAACACCTAAGGACTGATGACAGGAGAACAGTACTGGATGTGGTAGAAAACAATAACACCTAAGGACTGATGACAGGAGAACAGTACTGAATGTGGGAGAAAACAATAACACCTAAGGACTGATGACATGAGAACAGTACTGAATGTGGGAGAAAACAATAACACCTAAGGACTGATGACAGGAGAAGAGTACTGAATGTGGGAGAAAACAATAACACCTAAGGACTGATGACAGGAGAAGAGTACTGAATGTGGGAGAAAACAATAACACCTAAGGACTGATGACAGGAGAAGAGTACTGAATGTGGGAGAAAACAATAACACCTAAGGACTGATGACACAGTACTGATGACAATAACACCTAAGACTGAACAGGAGAACAGGACTGGATGTGGGAGAAAACAATAACACCTAAGGACTGATGACAGGAGAACAGGACTGGATGTGGGAGAAAACAATAACACCTAAGGACTGATGACAGGAGAACAGTACTGAGGACTGGACTGATGACAGGAGAACAGGACTGGATGTGGGAGAAAACAATAACACCTAAGGACTGATGACAGGAGAACAGTACTGGATGTGGTAGAAAACAATAACACCTAAGGACTGATGACAGGAGAACAGGACTGGATGTGGGAGAAAACAATAACACCTAAGGACTGATGACAGGAGAAGAGTACTGAATGTGGGAGAAAACAATAACACCTAAGGACTGATGACAGGAGAACAGGACTGGATGTGGGAGAAAACAATAACACCTAAGGACTGATGACAGGAGAACAGTACTGGATGTGGTAGAAAACAATAACACCTAAGGACTGATGACAGGAGAACAGGACTGGATGTGGGAGAAAACAATAACACCTAAGGACTGATGACAGGAGAACAGTACTGGATGTGGTAGAAAACAATAACACCTAAGGACTGATGACAGGAGAACAGTACTGAATGTGGGAGAAAACAATAACACCTAAGGACTGATGACAGGAGAAGAGTACTGAATGTGGGAGAAAACAATAACACCTAAGGACTGATGACAGGAGAAGAGTACTGAATGTGGTAGAAAACAATAACACCTAAGGACTGATGACATGAGAAGAGTACTGAATGTGGTAGAAAACAATAACACCTAAGGACTGATGACAGGAGAACAGGACTGGATGTGGGAGAAAACAATAACACCTAAGGACTGATGACAGGAGAACAGTACTGGATGTGGTAGAAAACAATAACACCTAAGGACTGATGACAGGAGAACAGGACTGGATGTGGGAGAAAACAATAACACCTAAGGACTGATGACAGGAGAAGAGTACTGAATGTGGGAGAAAACAATAACACCTAAGGACTGATGACAGGAGAACAGTACTGGATGTGGTAGAAAACAATAACCCCTAAGGACTGATGACAGGAGAACAGTACTGAATGTGGGAGAAAACAATAACACCTAAGGACTGATGACAGGAGAACAGTACTGGATGTGGTAGAAAACAATAACACCTAAGGACTGATGACAGGAGAACAGTACTGGATGTGGTAGAAAACAATAACACCTAAGGACTGATGACAGGAGAACAGTACTGAATGTGGGAGAAAACAATAACACCTAAGGACTGATGACAGGAGAACAGTACTGGATGTGGTAGAAAACAATAACACCTAAGGACTGATGACAGGAGAACAGTACTGAATGTGGGAGAAAACAATAACACCTAAGGACTGATGACATGAGAACAGGACTGAATGTGGGAGAAAACAATAACACCTAAGGACTGATGACATGAGAAGAGTACTGAATGTGGGAGAAAACAATAACACCTAAGGACTGATGACAGGAGAACAGTACTGAATGTGGGAGAAAACAATAACACCTAAGGACTGATGACAGGAGAACAGTACTGAATGTGGGAGAAAACAATAACACCTAAGGACTGATGACATGAGAACAGTACTGAATGTGGGAGAAAACAATAACACCTAAGGACTGATGACAGGAGAACAGTACTGAATGTGGTAGAAAACAATAACACCTAAGGACTGATGACAGGAGAACAGTACTGAATGTGGGAGAGAACAATAACACCTAAGGACTGATGTCATGAGAAGAGTACTGAATGTGGGAGAAAACAATAACATTTAACATTACATTTAAGTCATTTAGCAGACGCTCTTATCCAGAGCGACTTACAAATTGGTGCATTCACCTTATGACATCCAGTGGAACAGTCACTTTACAATAGTGCATCTAAATCTTAAAGGGGGGGGTGGTGAGAGGGATTACTTATCCTATCCTAGGTATTCCTTAAAGAGGTGGGGTTTCAGGTGTCTCCGGAAGGTGGTGATTGACTCCGCTGTCCTGGCGTCGTGAGGGAGTTTGTTCCACCATTGGGGGGCCAGAGCAGCGAACAGTTTTGACTGGGCTGAGCGGGAGCTGTACTTCCTCAGTGGTAGGGAGGCGAGCAGGCCAGAGGTGGATGAACGCAGTGCCCTTGTTTGGGTGTAGGGCCTGATCAGAGCCTGGAGGTACTGAGGTGCCGTTCCCCTCACAGCTCCGTAGGCAAGCACCATGGTCTTGTAGCGGATGCGAGCTTCAACTGGAAGCCAGTGGAGAGAACGGAGGAGCGGGGTGACGTGAGAGAACTTGGGAAGGTTGAACACCAGACGGGCTGCGGCGTTCTGGATGAGTTGAAGGGGTTTAATGGCACAGGCAGGGAGCCCAGCCAACAGCGAGTTGCAGTAATCCAGACGGGAGATGACAAGTGCCTGGATTAGGACTGATGACATGAGAAGAGTGCTGGATGTGGGAGAAAACAATAACACCTAAGGACTGATGACATGAGAACAGTACTGAATGTGGGAGAAAACAATAACACCTAAGGACTGATGACAGGAGAAGAGTACTGAATGTGGGAGAAAACAATAACACCTAAGGACTGATGACAGGAGAACAGTACTGAATGTGGGAGAAAACAATAACACCTAAGGACTGATGACATGAGAACAGTACTGAATGTGGGAGAAAACAATAACACCTAAGGACTGATGACATGAGAACAGGACTGGATGTGGGAGAAAACAATAACACCTAAGGACTGATGACATGAGAACAGTACTGAATGTGGGAGAAAACAATAACACCTAAGGACTGATGACATGAGAACAGTACTGGATGTGGGAGAAAACAATAACACCTAAGGACTGATGACATGAGAACAGTACTGAATGAGGTAGAAAACAATAACACCTAAGGACTGATGTACCTAATGATGGGACGCAGTCCACCAGGTACTGAAGCCGACCCCCACGACGTTGGGAGTCCAGGAGGGATCTGACGGCATAGGCAGGGCTTCCCTCAACATCCAGGGGAGGTGGAGGGGTGTCGTGGGGGACAGCATCAGCCAGGGGACCAGGAGCCATCGGCCTGAGGAGGGAAACATGAAAATAGGGTCAGATCTGGTAGTTAGTGGGGAGCTGTAATCGGTATGTTAACTCAATGACCCTCCGGAGGACATTGAAATGCCCCATAAACTCAGCTTCCGACAGGGCAAGCGGAGCGGGAGGTTCCTGGTGGAGAGTCAGACGCGATCACCAGGATGGAACACGGGAGCCTCACTATGGTGGCGGTCCGCCTGACCCTTCTGTCTGTTGACGGCGCATTGGAACCTCTCGTGGGCAGCGTTCCAAACCTCCTCTGCACGCCGGAACCACTCATCCACCGCATGGGCTTCGATCTGGCTCGGTGTCCACGGGGCCAGGGCCGGCTGGTACCCCAGGACGCACTGGTAGCGAGACATCTCGGTGGAGGAGTGACAAAGTGAGTTCTGAGGCCCACTCCCCCTACCGGTCCAGACAGTGACTCATAAGGAACCCCCCCCACCAGGTCCTGGTTGGTCCTCTCCACCTGCCCATGGGAAAGAGGCCAGTATCCGGATGTGAGACTGACCATGACCCCCAGCTTCTCCGTGAAGGCTCTCCCACAGTGAGAGTGAGTGGTGCTGTGATGTGCGTTATTGTGCCGGATCCCAATGGTCGCATATCCGGGGCTTGGGACAGGAAAAGGAGAGGAGAGCGGATATTAGGTTAAGTTCAGGGAGGAGGCGTGGGCCTGGTCGATGATGTTCCCAGCAGCACCGGAGTCCATGAGAGCTGTAGAGAGAACACTTGAGGCACAGCTGCGCGTATATGATGGGTTGCCAGGACTGATGGTTAGTAAAACTAGAGACGTCGAGCGCTGGAGAGGTGGAGCAGGAGTAGACGTGACAATGACACAATACATTATTAACCACTCATTTATATTGAGCACAAAATGATCTGAAACACAACTAAAAAGACTTGCAAATGCTTCCAACAAGTTCGTAGATTCACAAGCTAAATGTTATCATAGCATGCTAGAAATATGGGACCAAATACTGAACTTTGGAATACTTCATTTATCAGGGGTGTCAATCATTTAGGACTCCCCTATACGTGTTTCAACCATTTTCCATATGAGAAATGAGAAATAAGCAAAGGCTCTTCCACTGGTCACCTGCTACTGTCCTCCCTTCTACTGGTCACCTGCTACTGTCCTCCCTTCCACTGGTCACCTACTACTGTCCTCCCTTCCACTGGTCACCTGCTACTGTCCTCCCTTCCACTGGTCACCTGCTACTGTCCTCCCTTCCACTGGTCACCTACTACTGTCCTCCCTTCCACTGGTCACCTGCTACTGTCCTCCCTTCCACTGGTCACCTGCTACTGTCCTCCCTTCCACTGGTCACCTACTACTGTCCTCCCTTCCACTGGTCACCTGCTACTGTCCTCCCTTCCACTGGTCTTCCGCTACTGTCCTCCCTTCCACTGGTCACCTGCTACTGTCCTCCCTTCCACTGGTCACCTGCTACTGTCCTCCCTTCCACTGGTCTTCCGCTACTGTCCTCCCTTCCACTGGTCACCTGCTACTGTCCTCCCTTCCACTGGTCACCTGCTACTGTCCTCCCTTCCACTGGTCTTCCGCTACTGTCCTCCCTTCCACTGGTCACCTGCTACAGTCCTCCCTTCCACTGGTCTTCCGCTACTGTCCTCCCTTCCACTGGTCACCTGCTACTGTCCTCCCTTCCACTGGTCACCTGCTACTGTCCTCCCTTCCACTGGTCACCTGCTACTGTCCTCCCTTCCACTGGTCACCTGCTACAGTCCTCCCTTCCACTGGTCACCTGCTACTGTCCTCCCTTCCACTGGTCACCTGCTACTGTCCTCCCTTCCACTGGTCACCTGCTACTGTCCTCCCTTCCACTGGTCACCTGCTACTGTCCTCCCTTCCACTGGTCACCTGCTACTGTCCTCCCTTCCACTGGTCTTCCGCTACTGTCCTCCCTTCCACTGGTCACCTGCTACTGTCCTCCCTTCCACTGGTCACCTGCTACTGTCCTCCCTTCCACTGGTCACCTGCTACTGTCCTCCCTTCCACTGGTCTTCCGCTACTGTCCTCCCATCCACTGGTCACCTGCTACTGTCCTCCCTTCCACTGGTCACCTGCTACTGTCCTCCCTTCCACTGGTCTTCCGCTACTGTCCTCCCTTCCACTGGTCACCTGCTACTGTCCTCCCTTCCACTGGTCACCTGCTACTGTCCTCCCTTCCACTGATCACCTGCTACTGTCCTCCCTTCCACTGGTCACCTGCTACTGTCCTCCCTTCCACTGGTCACCTGCTACTGTCCTCCCTTCCACTGGTCACCTGCTACTGTCCTCCCTTCCACTGGTCTTCCGCTACTGTCCTCCCTTCCACTGGTCACCTGCTACTGTCCTCCCTTCCACGGGTCTACCGCTACTGTCCTCCCTTCCACTGGTCACCTGCTACTGTCCTCCCTTCCACTGGTCACCTGCTACTGTCCTCCCTTCCACTGGTCACCTGCTACTGTCCTCCCTTCCACTGGTCTTCCGCTACTGTCCTCCCTTCCACTGGTCACCTGCTACTGTCCTCCCTTCCACTGGTCACCTGCTACTGTCCTCCCTTCCACTGGTCTCCTACTACTGTCCTCCCTTTCACTGGTCACCTGCTACTGTCCTCCCTTCCACTGGTCTTCCGCTACTGTCCTCCCTTCCACTGGTCACCTGCTACTGTCCTCCCTTCCACTGGTCTCCTACTACTGTCCTCCCTTCCACTGGTCACCTGCTACTGTCCTCCCTTCCACTGGTCACCTGCTACTGTCCTCCCTTCCACTGGTCTCCTACTACTGTCCTCCCTTTCACTGGTCACCTGCTACTGTCCTCCCTTCCACTGGTCTTCCGCTACTGTCCTCCCTTCCACTGGTCACCTGCTACTGTCCTCCCTTCCACGGATCTTCCGCTACTGTCCTCCCTTTCACTGGTCACCTGCTACTGTCCTCCCTTCCACTGGTCTCCTACTACTGTCCTCCCTTTCACTGGTCACCTGCTACTGTCCTCCCTTCCACTGGTCTTCCGCTACTGTCCTCCCTTCCACTGGTCACCTGCTACTGTCCTCCCTTCCACTGGTCTTCCGCTACTGTCCTCCCTTCCACTGGTCACCTGCTACTGTCCTCCCTTCCACTGGTCACCTGCTTACTGTCCTCCCTTCCACTGGTCACCTGCTACTGTCCTCCCTTCCACTGGTCACCTGCTACTGTCCTCCCTTCCACTGGTCACCTGCTACTGTCCTCCCTTCCACTGGTCTCCTGCTACTGTCCTCCCTTCCACTGGTCACCTGCTACTGTCCTCCCTTCCACTGGTCACCTGCTACTGTCCTCCCTTCCACTGGTCACCTGCTACTGTCCTCCCTTCCACTGGTCACCTGCTACTGTCCTCCCTTCCACTGGTCTCCTGCTACTGTCCTCCCTTCCACTGGTCACCTGCTTACTGTCCTCCCTTCCACTGGTCACCTGCTACTGTCCTCCCTTCCACTGGTCACCTGCTACTGTCCTCCCTTCCACTGGTCACCTGCTACTGTCCTCCCTTCCACGGATCTTCCGTTACTGTCCTCCCTTCCACTGGTCTTCCGCTACTGTCCTCCCTTCCACTGGTCACCTGCTACTGTCCTCCCTTCCACTGGTCACCTGCTTACTGTCCTCCCTTCCACTGGTCACCTGCTACTGTCCTCCCTTCCACTGGTCACCTGCTACTGTCCTCCCTTCCACTGGTCACCTGCTACTGTCCTCCCTTCCACTGGTCTCCTGCTACTGTCCTCCCTTCCACTGGTCACCTGCTTACTGTCCTCCCTTCCACTGGTCACCTGCTACTGTCCTCCCTTCCACTGGTCACCTGCTACTGTCCTCCCTTCCACTGGTCACCTGCTACTGTCCTCCCTTCCACGGATCTTCCGCTACTGTCCTCCCTTCCACTGGTCACCTGCTACTGTCCTCCCTTCCACTGGTCACCTGCTACTGTCCTCCCTTCCACTGGTCACCTGCTTACTGTCCTCCCTTCCACTGGTCACCTGCTACTGTCCTCCCTTCCACTGGTCACCTGCTACTGTCCTCCCTTCCACTGGTCTTCCGCTACTGTCCTCCCTTCCACTGGTCACCTGCTACTGTCCTCCCTTCCACTGGTCTCCTGCTACTGTCCTCCCTTCCACTGGTCTTCCGCTACTGTCCTCCCTTCCACTGGTCACCTGCTACTGTCCTCCCTTCCACTGGTCTCCTGCTACTGTCCTCCCTTCCACTGGTCACCTGCTACTGTCTTCCCTTCCACGGGTCTACCGCTACTGTCCTCCCTTCCACTGGTCTTCCGCTACTGTCCTCCCTTCCACTGGTCTTCCGCTACTGTCCTCCCATCCACTGGTCTTCCGCTACTGTCCTCCCTTCCACTGGTCTTCCGCTACTGTCCTCCCATCCACTGGTCTTCCGCTACTGTCCTCCCTTCCACTGGTCACCTGCTACTGTCCTCCCTTCCACTGGTCTTCCGCTACTGTCCTCCCTTCCACTGGTCTCCTGCTACTGTCCTCCCTTCCACTGACACGTTGTTATGTTGAGCCCATAATGTTTTTTTCTTTCTCTTTCTGTCATCTAGTGGTCAAGGCAAGACGCTGACAACAGTCTTGACAGCCCCTCCCTCTCACTCTCCCCCTTTCCCTCTCTCCTCTCTCAATATTATGTCACTTCTTTCAGCTTCTCATGGGAGGTGTCTTACTGACACCTCCCATGACACCTACTCTTTTTTCTATTCAATGTATCAAGCACCGACTGACAGTGGACGTCCTTGGATGTTGAAAGTAATTGAAATTTGGTCAGTCCGCCCTGGCCAGACAAAATCTGAACCAATTACAGACGTTTATGCTTCACAAGTTTGGACAGCACATCACATTAGAGTACAGTAAAAAAAAAAATGTAGCTAATTCCTGGAAAATGGTTTAAAAACACATATGCCTTATTTCTCTTAGCTTACATTTGACACCAAATTGTACGTTCTCCTATAAACTTCACATGATAGTGCTCATGGGGCTTTTTACATGGTAATGCCCCATAGATACCACCGTTGTTCCTGTGACAAACAAACCGTGAGAATAGCCAGGCAGTAACGTGGTCGGTTTATTTCCTGTTGCTGTGCTTGATCACATTTCCCTGTCTAGGAGGTGTGTTTTTGTGGGAGGGCAGCTTGTCATGGCACACTCAACTCCGAAGTTGTCACAGGGTGTCATAGGCTGCGTGGGAACCTGCCACACCCCCAACACACTAGGGCTCGTTTGGATAATAAGACTTGGTGAGGGGCTATATGAGATTGAGCTAATGTATAGGGGTCAGGGGACAGATACCTCTGTTAATCCAAAGCGTTACCCTCTTCTTATCTAATATGTCCTCACCTTATCTCACCACCTGATGTTACAACCATCTGAAAACACTAGATAAATTAAAGGAAATCTTTGGAGGCCTATATCAACTTTTACACTTCCATCTATCGTCCAGTTTGGCAGATTCAATACAAGTGACAAGGAAAGGAAGCCATTTTGTGGAATTCAGGTGTAGTGTTTGTTCCCATTTCCTACCTGAGTGTGTTGAGCGGTGTGTCTCTCTCAGGCCACTGTGATGGGTTGGTGTTGGATGCCATGTTTGATTTACTGGGTTACTGAGTATATGTTTAGAGTCCTAGTCTTCTCACAGACAAAGGAGAGTTTGTTCCAGCGTCTCTCTCTCACACAGGCCTGTAAGGTAGCATTCCACTGCTCTCGGCCTGACCGATACCAGAGGAAGGAAAGAGGGCTGTTATTGAAGGAGATAAGCAATGCGATAGAGATTGATGACTCATTTTATCTCATCGCGATTAGAGTGAACACACTTTGGTCTGTGTGTGAGTTTTTTATGTGCACACAGTTATTGCAGTACAGTGAAAAAATATTTTGGCCAGTCGTGACAATTCCACCATAGTGCTAGAATTCTCTTTTGGTGAGGTTGATACGCAGATGAACCCTTCCTCCCTCCCTGACTTGCATTATAAATGTAAACAGCCTGTGTGAGTAACTGGAAGATAGATAAAAATGTGGCAATGTTTAGTTTTGACTCCTTCGTGTGGTGGTGTTGTGAATAGTTCTGTGTCCTGTTGCCAAATGAGCTCCCCTGATGCTACCCAGCTCGTCCAGTGTTTGGCCTGTAAATACCACATCATGAGTAATGTTGGGGGTAGCTAGGTCACAGGGAGGGGAGCTAGTAATGGTATATAAACCGTAATAATGACGTTTGTTAAGAAAGCTGGATGAAGTCAGATGAAGTCACTGCATTCCTGCTGGGCAGCTCCCGTATAGGTGGCGCCTGGACCACAGTCAACATTCAATGGGGAGGAGATAATAAAGGATTTGGGTTAAAACACCTCAGCGAGAGGAGGGGGAGGAGCTAGGCTAGGGGGAGGAGCTCGAACACTAGCTGTGCTGTGTGCCAGTTACACAGCAAGTGGGTCATATGTTCTATTACTCATGTTGACAGAACCTTTCTAAGGATCACACTG
Organism: Oncorhynchus gorbuscha; assembly: GCF_021184085.1. Lineage (NCBI taxonomy): Eukaryota > Metazoa > Chordata > Actinopteri > Salmoniformes > Salmonidae > Oncorhynchus > Oncorhynchus gorbuscha. The sequence continues at coordinate 38,545,127 of NC_060174.1, forward strand.
CCATATTGGTGTCCTTGGCCTTACTGAGTTATCATGTGCCAAATGAGACACTTTATAGGCCTAGCCTACTACTACTGTCATAGAAATCAAAAAAGGTCTCTGTGTGTGCTTTATTGACTTTGAGTCAGGCTGCGCATGTTATTGCCTTGTTATTAGTGTAGAGCAGATCAAGCATAGTCATAAATCGGCACACAGGGAAGTGGTAAGTGCTGTTCCTGTTCGTCACTGTGAAATACACTCAGGCTTAAGGTAAATCTCATCCTATGTTAGGCTGCGCTGCTCTTCCCAGAGACCGTCTCTGAAGTTCCAGGTCTGCCAGGTCAGCTCCTGGTGGGAGGCATCAAAGTGGAACACACACACACACACACACACACACACACACACACACACACAGTGGCTACAGTGCATTCTGCCTGTCCCTTTGGCAATAAGCTGTCTTAACGTCTTTGAAGGAGGGAAGTGGAGAATTGAATTGGGGTTACAGATCTGTGTTGACGCTCTCGGGTCCGTGAGGGTACCATCAGAGCTCTGACTAACCAACAGGAAACTTCAGGAACGCTAATACTCGGCTCTGCTCAGCTCCCCAGGAGCAGTGGGCTGGAAATATAAACCTCATTCACTACTGGTAGACTCAGTCACACATACGCAGGGCCTGACGTCAAAACGGCTCTGTTATGTATAGAGCCTGCAGGAGAGATGCTAAACCCATAGCCTCAATAATCAACAGATGGAGAAGGAAATGGGCCACTTGTATGTGACACAGATGCCTACAGGGTGTGTTAAAGTTAGCAACAATATTATGCTGCTGTGTCTTGAGGGATTACTTTTTTTCACCCCCTTTGGCTAGATACCGTTGTGGAAGTTCGACGTGTTCCGTGTAATGTGTATAATAGTTTGGTTGGTTGTGAGGGTGTTGTTTAATCTTATCCATGTTTCTCTTCCTTGCAGAGAGGAGTCAGTAGTACCATGCAATGCTAAACTGAGCCAATCCGAGCCAAGCCAAGCGGATCTGAACGGAAGTCCTTGTCACATCTCATAGCGTGGTGTCTCAGATGGAGCTGAAGGTGTGGGTGGATGGAGTGGTGCGCGTGGTCTGTGGCCTATCAGAGGAGACTTCCTGCCAGGATGTGGTCATCGCACTGGCTCAGGCCATTGGTCAGTATCTCAGTCTCTCTTCCTCTCTAGGGTGCAAGTTCTGTCCCTCAACATCCTTAAGGCTCTTTCCAAACCAACCCTGACTGGCCCCTACACCATAGTCACTTAACTAGATCTGAAAAGATTGGATAGGATTCAGCAATATGGTGAAAATCCCACTGATCATAGGGCAAGGTGGAACTCCTGTATTACCATATGTCTTCCACCTATCCCATCCTTTCTGACCTCAAAGAAGTGCCAAGGGGGAACGGGGCAAGGGGTTGACTTGGTATGGAGCAAGCTTCTGTCACCACACCCTCAGGCTGTACTGAAGCCGCATACTGCAGTTTCCTTTCCTCTGTGCGTGAGCGGCTGCCAGGTCATTAGGGAGAGCTTGTCCTCATTTCAGAGTCCTCATGGAGATTTCACTTTGTTTGAACATGTTTATATGCTGTATAAGACTTATACAACAGCCTTCTACTCATATTTTTCATTGATAAGAGAAGAGAGAGAGAGAGAGAGAGAGAGAGAGAGAGAGAGAGAGAGAGAGAGAGAGAGAGAGAGAGAGAGAGAGAGAGAGAGAGAGAGAGAGAGAGAGAGAGAGAGAGAGAGAGAGAGAGAGAGAGAGAGAGAGAGAGAGAGAGAGAGAGAGAGAGAGAGAGAGAGAGAGAGAGAGAGAGAGAGAGAGAGAGAGATGAGTGAAGGACTGCAGACCTAGATTTAGAGCAACTAGCAGTTAACTGTATATATTATGGAACTTTGGGTGTCAACATGATGCCCACTTACTGTGTATTTGTGTGGTGATGTCTGGTATGTGTGGTGATTTGTGACTCTCTGTCTCTCCCTCTCTCTCCCGATCTCTTTCCCGCTCTCTTCCTGCCACAGGTCAGACAGGTCGCTATGTGCTAATCCAGAGACTGAGGGACTCAGAGAGGCAACTGTTAGCCAATGAGAAGCCCCTTGAGTCCCTGGCCAAGCTGGGCCAGCACAGCAACGATGTCCAGTTCTTCCTGCGCCGCACCGGCCCCAGTAGCAGTGATGGACCAGGGTCTGGTTCTGGTACCAGCCAGGACCGGGTCACCCCTCTTCCCCTGCCCAAACACCCCGACCCAGAGCCCCTCAAACACAACCAGCCCAAGAAGTCCCTCACCTTCAACCTGGGGCCCTCCACCTCCCCCAGAACCAAAGCCAAGCAGCTCATCAGAAAGTCTCCCCGCGACTCCCCCGAACAGAGGACCTCACCCAGCCCCATCCCTCCCCAAAATGCTGCCTCCTCACACTCCTCTTCTCCCTCCCCCCACTCTCCCTCTCCCTCCCCTCCAGTGGGCCCGTCCAAAGAGGAGGTTTTCCGGCAGGTTCTACAACAGCAGGAGAGGCTGAGGGCCATTGAGGCCCAGCTGGAAACCATGGAGAGAGACTCTCGGTCCTGGAACAGGGCCTCCCCGGCCCCCTCCCCTGTCCCAGAGGCTCGTCTCCCGGAGGAGATGGAAGCTCTGGAGCAGGCAGCCAGGAGGAACCAGGCCGAGTTGGCCCACGAGACGTTCTGGGAGGAAGAGCTGCAGGCGGAGGTGGAGAGAGAGAGGGGGATGAGGAGGAGGCTGGGGGAGCTCCATTCCAAGATGGACGACTGCGGCAGGCGACTCCACGACTTCTCATCTCGCTCCGCCCAGCTTGAGCAGCAGATCCAACGGGAGAGCCTAGGGGGCGCCGCCCAGCCTGGGAGGGCCAATCAGGCAGGGGGTGAGGAGTCCCTAGGGGCGATCAGGGCGGAGCTACAGAGCCAGGGGAGGCACAGCGAGGAGCTGGAGGGGGCGTTATCAGAGACGGACAAGGCTCTGGGGAAGGCCGAAACACTGCTGCAGGTAAGGAGAGAGGGCAGGGCCCTAGAGAGAGGTGTGTAGCTTGCTCTCTCCTTCACCCACACACCTACCCAGTACCCACAAGAAGCTCAATGGGTGTAGCTCAGTGGTACCCAAATGGGGGGTCAATGGTGTGGAACAAACTGATTCAAGCCTGGGAAACCAAGTGAGTCAATCAATTAATGGTGGGCTGCAGTGATCTCTTACGTTGTGATCTGGTAGATCACAAGAACATTTGAAAAACTTTATCAAAAATGTTTGGGAACCACTGGTGTAGGAACCCTCGCTCCCTCTTGCCAGCACACTGCAGCAAACACACACGTATACACTTATCAGTGCAATGACACTCAACAACAAGTAAATATGATCTCTGACTCCAATGGTGATGGGGAGATCTACAGTATATTTATTGGGAAAAAAACTTTCTCAAAATTAAACAATGTTTTGTACTTAAATCCAACTTGTATCTAATTGGAAGAATGTTTGCTATGAATTGTAATGTGACCCCTGTTGGGTGTCTGACTGAACTTGCTTGACTGGTATGATTAGCTGTGACAGCCTAGTTCTCATCTGGACCGATTGGATATACTCTCCCATATACGAATCTGTACTCTCATTCGTATGACATTGACAGTGCCTCTAATTCCTTCTATCCTTGTATCTTAAATGGAGAAAATGATCAAAACAGAATAAAGATCATTATTCAATTATAGTGGTGTAAAGCACCTAAGTAAAAATAGTTTACAGTACCTTTTGGGGTATCTGTACTTTACTTGACTATTTATATTTTTGAAAAGTTTAACTTTTACTTCACTACATCCCTAAAGAAAATAATGTACTTTTTCTCCATACATTTTCTCATTACATTGTGAATGCTTAGCAGGACAGAACATGGTCCAATTCACACACTTATCCAGAGAACATCCCTGGTCATCCCTACTGCCTCTGATCTGGTAGACTCATCAAACACAAATGCTTCATTTGTGTTGGAGTGTGCTATCTGTAAATTTGGCTATCCGTCAATTTGAAAAACAAGAAAATTGTGCTGTCTGGGTTTGCTTAATATAAGGAATTTTCAATTCATACTTTTACATTTACTTTTGATATTTAAGTATATTTAAAACCAAAAACTTAGACTTTTACTCAAGTAGTATCTTACTGGGGAACTTTCATTTTTACTTGAGTCATTTTCTATTAAGGTATCTTTACTTTTACTCAAGTATGACAATTGGCTACTTTTTCCACCACTGGTCATTTGCACAACTGCATTTTCTTGGCTTGACTTGGACACAAGCAGGTCTGGTTGCTTACAGTTGGAGGCGGTAATGTTGTTTAGAGCCGGACTGGTATATCGGTTCACTGATATTGTCGGCCGGTATCGGCCTTTTAATGTTATCGGTATCGGCTGATAACTCCACAATAACTGATATTCAAATATAGGATGAAAAAAAAGGGAATTTCATGCTTATCTGAACACTTGTGGACATTCTTATGTGTCATTATTGTCACAAAGTCTGTAGCATAGTTAGTGGACAATTGCTCTTTTGGGTGGCAATTTGTTTTATTTCCCAGCTGTAAAACAGTGTATTGGCAGATATATCAGTATCGGAAGGTTTTGCCCCCCAAAAAACAGATTGGTGAGGCTCTAATGTCGCTGTTGTGGTGAGGCTGTGCCTGGGGAATAATGGCCTTACCCAGTTGGAGGGAAACACAAGCCTCATCATAATTCACATGAAACCTGATACTCGACCAGAGCCACTTTGTGGATCAGGGCTACTGTTCAGGTCAGATACACCCAGAATTGTACATTCTGTTTCAGTAGGAAGAACAGCTTTTGACAAGGTAGGAGAATAGTTTTGGAAGGTTTATCCAAGAAAACAAACAGAAGGCTACTCTGATTGTGCAAATACCAAATACCCCATCTTATTATGTAGCTAATGATATTCTAATGTATTTCATGTGGGTTGAGTGCATTTGCTACATCCCACATTAAGAAAGGGCCATGGGCGCTCTTAGACTATTACAACCCATCTGGGGATCCATAAGTAATGGCTGTGCTACATTAGAAGGCAAGTCGATCATCTAAGTGGGAGTGTGACTTGGTCCACATCGTCATGATGATTGACTCATTTAGTCAGTCACAACATTTCTTAGCCAGAGCAACTTACAGGAGCAATTGGGATTTTTCACCTAGTTGGCTTGGGGATTCGAACCAAGACATTTTCGGTTACTGGCCCAACGCTCTTAACCACTCCGCTACCTGGCCCTATATAAACGGTTCTCCAAGGAGGAAGGACCCACTTGCTGCCTGGTACACTGCAAACACAACTGCAACCCCAGTACATGTGACTATAAACACACCTGCAGGTGTCAATTGTTTCCCACAACTAATCCATTCCGGCAGGGTGTAGAGCACATCTCTCTCTATCTACCCCCCCCCCCGAGAGCGACTTTAGAGTTGACGTTGGCAAGACAAGTGGCTTCTCTCTTCTTTTCATCCAGTTCAATTCAAAGTTCAATTCAAATTGATGGGCATCTATACACTTAAACATACTTTGCTGATTGCAACAAGCTTATGAACTGTATGTTCATGAATGTTACACCATTGCAGGCAGCAGTGGCGAGCTGGAGTTTTATGCAGCAGGTTTGTTAATGATGACAAGCCACCCTGGGGCGGCAGAGTAGCTTAGTGGTTAGAGCGTTGAACTAGTAACCGAAAGGTTGCAAGTTCAAATCCCCGAGCTGACAAGGAACTAATCTGTCATTCTGCCCCTGAACAGGCTGTTAACCCACTGTTCCTAGGCTCTCATTGAAAATAAGAATTTGTTTGTAACTGACTTGCCGAGTTAAATAAATCTGACATCTGAGATGAATGCTGTGGCTGTTGCTGCCCTCTGGTGGTGAGAATAGGAAGTACAGCCTTTGAAAGAACTCAGCGCCAGTTAGTCTGCCTTTGTTCCTATGATTATGTAACTTGCACAAGTAACCTTGCAAATTACATTTCATGTCTCTGCCAGTCAGCTCTATATTTGTGATTGATTTATATTCCAACTAAGCATTTCAGATTATCTGAAATACCTCACCGCTTCTTTATCTAAATACAAACATGACTGAAACTGTCCTATGTACATTTCAGAGGACAGTTTCAGCGGGGCGCCGCGGGGCAAGTAACTAAAATGTTGCTGGTTTGAATCCCTGAGCCGGCAAGTTGGAAAAATATGTTGTTCTGCCCTCGTGCAAGGCAGTTAACCCCCAACAACTGCTCCCTGGGTGCTGTTGATTTAAGGCTGCCCCCTGCACATCTCTGATTCAGAGGGGTTGGGTTAAATGTGGAAGACGCATTTTGTTTGAGTGCATTCAATTGTCTCACTGTCTAGGTATCCTCTTTCCCTTGAGAGAAATGAGGAGAGAGATTTGCTCATTAAAGCCCATTCTCAACTTTTGACCTATACAACACCTATGCCTATAGGATCATTAAGTGTGTCAGTGTAGGGGTTAGGGGTCTATTTGGGATTAGGTGTGACTGTTCTGGCCCCCTCTCTATGTCCCTTAGGAGAAGCAGGAGGAGTTGGAGGAGCTGAACAAGGAGTTGAGGCAGTGTAACCTGCAGCAGTTCATCCAGCAGGCGGGCGTCCTGCCGACACACACACACTCACGCACAGACCTCAGCGACCAACTAGAACTAGCTCACCTGCTACAGGAAGGATATAGGAATGGAGGTATGGATCCACACACACACACACACACACACTCACTCAGATGATTGCTCACCTTAAACCTCTATCTTTCTCTCCACCAGGCCTGAGTCTGCTCCCCTCAGAGTCGCCTCCCCGCCCCACAGCCAAGCAGTTCCTGGGACACCCCCGCAACCTGCAGAACCCGCTGGTGTCCAGCCTCAACCCTGAGGGTGTGTATGTGTGACACTCTACCTGCCGCTACCCCGCCCTGTCTCACTCCGCTCTGCCCCCCTGCCTCGGCTTGATTTTTTTGGGCCATGCCTGGCGGCCACACCCCTCTTTTCTGTTACTAAGGGTGGAGGTCCCTGCATGGAGCACTCAACCCACTCCCTGCCCCTGAAGGTTTCCCTTAACGACCTTCTTCTGTCCTCTGACTGCCCCTTTACGCCTCTAATGCTATCTGATTCCCTGATCATTCTGGTTATGTGTTAAATTGGTCCATCTACAATCATGGTATTCAACTCTGCTTTGCTAACATCTTAGTTGCACATCTCCCCTCCCTCTTCTCTTTCTGTTTCGTCCCAACCGCTCTCTCTTTCCCTGACTTCTGTCTCTCTCTCGATCACCACTCTCTCTAGCTGTTTCTGTCTGTCTGTCTGTCTCTCTCGATCACCACTCTCTCTAGCTGTTTCTGTCTGTCTGTCTGTCTGTCTCTCTCGATCACCACTCTCTCTAGCTGTTTATCCACTCTCCACCACTCTCTCTGTCTGTCTGTCTGTCTGTCTGTCTCTGTGTGTTGTGCATGTTGTGGACTACCAGTAGCTCTGCCTCCTGCTGCTCCCTCCACTCCAGCTGTGCTATAACATCCAGACGGGTGGTGCAGCTGTGAGTGCTTCATGATTCCCCACAGTATGTCGCTGTGTCCCCTGCCCCAGTCAGTCCAGCGATGCAGGGTGTCTCTCCACCCTCAGAACAACAGGCTTATTCTCTACGGACAGCTGTGTTTCAACACAACCACACTGTTACACCGTCACCACTCTATTTCTGTATAAAAGAGTGAGCCTCATTTAAATAAATAAAAATACACATTTTTGCTGCTTACAATTGATAAAAGAGGCTCAACGACTGACCAATCGGGCTGTAGTGTAAAATATATATTTTTGATTATTGTGTCAGAGAGGCTTTTATGTTTCTGTTTGGGAGATTACTTCCATATTATCTTGTATGTTGGTGACCTTTGACTTCCAAAGAGAGAGAGAGAGAGAGAGCCAGACCTCAGAACTCTGTAAGGTGTATTGCACAGTCCATTCTCTCCCGTGTGAGGTCATGGGCCCTGTATGAAAACTTTAAACATGCATCCTTCCTTCCTCCCTTCCATGACGTAATCTCTGATCCAACTTGATTGGATAGTGTAAAGTTTCCATGATATTTCAGATGAGTGATTACTTCTAAGGAGAGAGAATGGAACAATGCATTTCAGAAGTACTAAAACAGGGCCATGGCCCTATATGTGGGATGTTGGGTTTCCTCCTAACTGGTTGGAATGGGTTTCCACGGTGTGTGTGTGTGTGTGTGTGTGTGCGCGCTCTACCTCCTCCCTCCCGGTTGCTGAGGTATTTGGACTATTTCTCTGGCTTTATTGGGGAAATATAAGTAGCATGCTTGAGGTAGAAGTTGTCCCTATGACCCAATCCATTAGGTGGTTAAATAACTCAGAATCAGACTCTGAATCAATGGTTAGGGCCAACTTCTACCCACTACCAGGGCATGCTTTACTGTCTCTATCTAGCAAGCTCTCCTTCCGCCTTAAAAAGAAAATTGGTTTCGAGAAAAGTGTTTTCCTAACCAAACCAAATGAATGGAGACATCATCCCCACTTATTTTTGTGTGTCTTGCAGTCGTGACATCCAGAGAATCGTCATGGAGATAAAACAAGGGACAGCAGGGCCAAGGAGTTGTTCACTGTTCAGTTAAAGGGATAGTTCACCCAAATTATAAAATTACAGGAAACAGTGCCAGGAACACTAATCCAAAGCATGGATTGTTGTCATGCATTGTCTGTACTGCTTACATGGTATGGAAACCAATATGTCCTTTTGTGATTTGGGTGAACTATCCCTTTAATGTCACCACCACATATTCTATTTAACCCCTGTTTGTCTTTATAACTACTGTCTGTCATTATTATTATCCAGATTACCACATATGCTACGGTGGAGGCTGCTGAGGGGAGGACGGCTCAAAATAATGGCTGTAATGGAGTCAATGGAATGGTATCAAACGCATGTGGTTGATACCATTCCATTTACTCCGTTCCAGACATTATTATGAGCCGTCCTCCCCTCAGCAGCCTCCACTGACATACTATATACATACTGTATATACTACATAAATATATTTACAGCATTTGGCTACTGTATACCATATGAAGTAAGATACATAGTACCTATGTATGAAATGTAAAATAATTTAGGAAACCTTTTACCTAGAGAATTATTACTTTTTCTGTGTATTTAAATATAATAAAAGATGAGGCATTATGTTTTAGATAATCTGGCTGTTGTTGGTGTGTTTTGAATGAATGAAAACGTTCAAGCCTCTGAAAGTCATCTTTGAAGAATTGAAGAAACCACATCATATTTGCAGATGTACTTGCATATACAGGCCTGGTTTAGTGACACAATAGCATATAGCAAGGATGGGCCGTTGCTGGGAATGTCCAACTCTAAATATTTCACATGCTAGTGCATAAAGCTGACTCAAAACTCAAGTCGCTCTTTCTACGGGGCACATTTGTTTAACGCATTATACATTTATTATAGGTATTCCTAGATGAATAATGGCTGCTATAAGGAGCTGTTTTGAATGGTTACTGCAAGTCTTCCAATGCACTGTGAGTGACAGAAAGCACAATACATTCATTACACACAGGTGGCTCACACAGTCTGTTACAAAAATGTCTCTCTTGGTGTGGCAGGGAAGTAGTGCACACATCCTGGCACCTGCAGCTATGGGGAGGAGGGGGTGATTATAATACAATAGACATAGAGTATGTGTGACCTAGCACCGATTGCTATGGAGATTACTATGCTATGTTGACATGTCCACTCACAAAATGGCTGAACATACACATTTAATGCATGCTCATTCTCTATTCAAGTGCCTCCTCCTACCATATACTGGCCATTTCCCAGGCTCCAGTCTAGACCTCTTCTCTCATCTCAACCACAGTGACTTGCTTCGGTAATTGAACATGGAAAATAAAAAGGAACTTATTCACAAAGCAAACATGACACGAGTGCATAACTAGGAACAAGTACAATCTACTTTTAACAGACTATGCAAATGATCAAAAATGCAAATGAAATCTATCCAACCCTTTATGATAAGCAGCCCTGGTCCTGATAGTGTATTTAGCAGACTAGATAGCATTGAAAGTAAAATGTCTATTCAGTTTTCTGCTCTGTAATGTAGCTTGTTAGAGATTTCACCACTACAGGAAGTGATATCATAAACAGTGATCGAACCCACTTCTCTCTGGACCCACGTCAGATGACTCAGTCCCACCGTTCTCCCTCTCTCTGTGTTTACCTGTGTAAACACGGTGGCTGTCTGACGGAACGATTGACATGAACCACCACTGTCCTGAAACAAACTCTGCTTAGCTGCTCCACAGCTCTGTACATATTTGTCCTTGCTACCACTTGTTAGGAATCCCAAGAAAAGCACATCAAAAGATTCCTCATCTCTTTACATACTGTATGTGCACCCATATATTTAGACCTTTTTTCCACCCTTCAGTAGTTGTCTCATGACTTTGTCAATGTCAGGCATTTCTCTACATGCCTGTTGTAACCCTTACCTCGGTGGTTGGGGGAGTAGCTGAGGCACACACAGTACCAGTCAAAAGTCTGGACACAAACTCTTTCCAGGATTTTTCTTGATTTGTGCTATTTTCTACATTGTAGAATAATAGTGAAGACATCAAAACTGAAATAACACATGGAATCATGTAGTAACCAAATAAGTGTTAAACAAATCTAAATATATGTTATGTTTGAGATTCTTCAAAGTAGCCACCCTTTGCCTTGATGACAGCTTTGCACACTCTTGGCATTATCTCAACCAGCTTCATGAGGTAGTCACATGGAATGCATTTCAATTACCAGGTGTGCCTTGTTAAAAGTTCATTTGTGGAATGTCTTTCCTTCTTAATGCGTTTGAGCCAATCAGTTGTGTTGTGACAAGGTGGGGTTGGTATACAGAAGATAACTCTATTTGGTAAAAGACAAAGTCCATATTATGGCAAGAACAGCTGAAATAAGCAAAGAGAAACGACAGTCCATCATTACTTTAATACATGAAGGTCAGTAAATCAGGAAAATGTCAAGAACTTTTAAAGTTTCTTCAAGTGCAGTTGCAAAAAGCATGATGTAACTGTCTCTCATGAGGACCACCACAGGAAAGGAAGACCCAAAGAAACCTCTGCTGCAGAGGATATGTTCACTAGAGTTACCAGCTTCAGAAATTGCAGCCCAAATAAATGCTTCACAGAGTTCAATTAACAGGCACATCTCAGCATTAATTGTTCAGAGGAGACTGCATGAATTAGGCCTTCATGGTCAAATTGCTGCAAAGAAACCACTACTAAATAACACCAATAATAAGAAGAGACTTGCTTGGGCCAAGAAGCACAAGCAATGGACATTAGACCGGTGGAAATCTGTCCTTTGGTCTGACGAGTCCAAATTTGAGATTTTTGAACGGATGATCTCCACATGTGTGGTTCCCACTGTGAAGCATGGAGGAGGTGTGATGTTGTGGGGGTGCTTTGCTGGTGACACTGTCTGTAAAAAAAAAAAAAAATCAAGGCACACTTAACCAGTAAGTGTGCCACTATTTGACCAAGAAGGAGAGTGATGGAGTGCTGGATCAGATGACCTGGCCTCCACAATCACCCGACCTAAACCCAATTGAGATGGTTTGGGATGAGTTGGACCGCAGAGTGAAGGAAAAGCAGCCAACAAGTGCTCAGCATATGTAGGAACTTCTTCAAGACTGTTGGGAAGTTATTCCAGGTGAAGCTGGTTGAGAGAATGCAAAGAGTGTGCAAAGCTGTCATCAAGGCAAAGGGTGGCTACTTTGAAGAAACTAAAATATATTATTATTGGTTCAACACTTTTTTGGTTACCACATGATTCCATATGTGTTATTTCATAGTTTTGATGTCTTCACTATTATTCTACAATGTATAAAATAGTAAAAATAAAAGAGAAACCCTTGAATGAGTAGGTGTGTCCAAACTTTTGACTGGTAGTGTATGTTTGTCAGAGCTACTTGAAAGAGCATAACAGTTTTGATATTAAGATGAATTATGTGGAATTGGATCATAGTGATAAAATCAGGACATGTCTGGCTTGACTGGGGATAGATAAGCCCCAAATCCCTACAATTCCCATAGTCTAGAGAGACAGGGAGACAGAGAGGGGGGTGGGGGCGGGAGAAGAGGGAAAAGAAAGGAGAGAGAGGGACAGTTCTCTGATCTGGTATGACTTCACTAAACCACACCTGGGAAAGGGAGGCTCACACACACAGACACACACTGAGCTGTTGCAGGGTCACATTGACATGAGTATGCACTGGAAGTGAAACACTAAACGCTAATGTTGTGTGATAGTCTCATGGGAAGATAAGAGAGAGATGTGGGGGAAAAACAAATACCAAAACACAGACTGAGTAAAATGGATGTTTTCCTATTAGGGATTATCACACAGGAAGGCCTTCCAGTTCAGGAGCAGTTTAAACACATCCAGTTAGTCTCTAATCTTTGGAAACATCCCCTTTGTGGCCTGTACAGACAGAACAGTCACAAGGGCACTACCACTCTCACACACAAACACACACAACCTCACCCACTCAAAATCTAGCCCTGAGGAAAGCAATCTGAAACAGTAGAACATGAACAGATTAGGATGGGTTGGCAGGGTGCTAACCTAATGAGGGCATTATGTTTGCTCACAGATACAGTACCACTCATCATGGATCCTCTCTCAACTAATCTGTTTAGGATGTTTCAGCAAGAGGCCGGTGAAACTTTTGCCTTTTAAATATAGAAACTTTATAAAGAATGACCTTAACCAGACAGATCAATATGTATCTAGACAAGACGTGGGTTGGAAATCATGGCATGGCATTGATTGTTGTTATCACTAGAAAGAACGGGGGCCCTGCCAAAAACAGACTTACTTGTGTAGATCTGAAAGGGTTGGATAGGTATAAGCCCTATGATGGTAGTTCCACTTTTGCCATACTGCTTATACCTATCCAATCATTTCAAATGTACTGTACACGTGTGCCTGGGTCTAAGAGGTAGGGGGCTAGAGGCTGTTTGTAGCCGGTCCTGAATGTTCTAGATATAGCCCTGCTGCCTGCATGACTGCCTGTTGATGGGGTGGTGCTGTGAGCGTTTGCACGGTCACATCATGCTGAGTAAGCCACTGTTAATGAGTCTGACTTACATCACTTACATATCTACAGTATCTACTGGGAGTCATCCAGGAGGCAATAAAGTCAATACTGAAACAACACACAGGCTTTTAATTGTACAGTAAGAAGGAAATAAATATACTTGAGGCCACATGATTTCAATAGAAATTTAACTTTTTTTCCCCCCATGGGGACACATTGTCAAGCTAATTGTTTTGGAACTGAGTATACATAGTTATATACATTGATACAAGTATCTATGCTAATTAACGAAATACACAGAAAAGTCAACTAAGGCAATGCCAAAGAAAAACTCACCACCAGTAGAGTCCCAGTAGATGGCATGAAAGGTCTACAGGACGGCAGGTCCATAATAAGCTAATGATAAAGGCCTCTGACTGACAGTCTGTCCAGAGACTGTGTCCTGGGATATAATACAGTACTCAGAAAGGCCACAAGGAGGGCAGTAAAAGCTAATAGGTGTCAGATAGCACTAGATGTACAGCTTGCGGATGGATATACGTTACATTTAGAGAAAGTCTGTCTGGACAGGGCAGTTCCCACGACGGCAGGAGGGGCAGGGAAGTCTCCCTAAAACCAGGTTAGCCGCTGTCACACGCACAGTGGAATTGTGATAGTCGCAATGTACGTTAGTCAGTGGCTTACCTGATTTCAGATTTGTAAGATATCCTACTAAATGCTGACATGAGTGGCTGGGGAGGTGTGTAAAACACAATAATAGCATAGTGATAATAATAATAGTAGCCTTATCATACGTCTTATTTGACATCAACATGGCATGCAGATGTACACTTAATTGTGGCCTTAGGAATTTGGCAAAGCAGTTGCCTACATAGTGTGACTCCAAATGCTGAAAATAACTTTTGGATTTAAAACTATATGGCAATCTCAGTTAGTTTGGCAGGCTATTCTTTGGCATTTTCATCTGAATTCTCGATACATTTCAGTTGTAAAATATTTAGCATGGTTCTCTTTTAATCTTATCAGTCAAAATGACAAATATGATCAACACTAGTGATTAATTCTACAACACAGGCCTATAACATATCATACACCCTGTGAAACATTGTATCTAGCTATTTCAAAAACATTTGGAAAATAATTCTCATTTTGAACAGAATACAACATTTCACCAGATAAAAATATACAATATAGCCAGCCTACTCACCAATCTCCCAAGTTTTATTTTTGAACAGGTCATTTGTAACAGAACATAACTCCAATAGCTCTGATGAGTACTACACTTTAATGCATGCAAACACTGTAACTGTTTTCTGAAAAAGAAGGTAGAATATTTCATTAAAGTGAAGTGCATTTAAAGAATAGCAGTGTGGCCTAGACAAACGCAGAAGTTCAGTCCACTTGCGCCACCCCAACCATGCCATCTCCTCTGCATCTGCAACCTGAACTGCATATGCAAATCAAACAGAGACTGGCGTCTCGTAAAGCCAGTGGGCAGTCATATTCCCACTGTACAGGCCGTCCAATAGACAACCATCGAATTACAGCTCCAAGGGGTGTGCTTAACACCACCAATGGGTTGGGTGGATTTCCTGAGTTATAGTTGGGTTGCGGCGCGTTCATTTCTGCACGTCTTACATTAGGAATGAACCATTTCCACGACATACATGTTCTGCAATCGGCAACATTAATCAGAAAGGCTTTCACGACTAGATTCCCCCAGTGAAAAAAATCGGGCGAACTGTGATGCAACATTGGTCACTTGAGTCAAGGGAGGTGTATTTAACCAGTTTTGAGAAAGAGCGCTCTACCCGTTCTACTACTGAAAGTGGTTGAACTCTGTTCGCTTGTGATCGGTGTTGCCATGAGGAGAGTGTGGTTGTGCACGTACCAAGGATGCTGCTGCATTACAGTAGTGGAAGCCAGAACGAGAGAGCGCGAATGGCACAGACTGTATGATCTATTCTAGACTAATGTGGTAATGAAATCATGAAGTATTCAAGGCGCGTTACGGAGCATCTTAAATTATTTAGATGCCCTGCAAGACGCAAAGTGCCATGTCAGATACAATTGCCCGACACTCAATACCATTATTTAATACACGTTTTAAACAGATTGATACTCACATTTTTCTGATATATTATATTACCGTTTTCTTAGTACTTCCCTCCTTGTGCTGTTGACAATTCTCTTCATAATCATAATAATTGTACACATATTTCTAGCTTGAATATTCCCACATTTCTTCTAACTACTGTACTGTCTGGTCCGACCAGATCACAGTGGTCTGGTCAGTGGGGTAGTGAGAGGCAACTCAGGCGGGTTAATCAGAATACATTTCATTCACACAATTTTCTCTTAATCGTGACACTATTTGCATTATTCATTCAACCATATAATTCGGTGTATATAAAAACATATTTAAATAGTGCTGTGTGTGTCTGAAGCTTTATTGATACTGGCGCGCGGGTTCAATAACATTACCAAGTGACCTGTTTGAAGTCGAAGCCAAAGCTATCAACATCAAAGGAACATAACATTGTCTGGTCGAAAATGCCAGACCGTACCATTTACTTGATTGGATACAATCGGATACAGGGACAAATTATTACACGATACAAAGCAACAATTAAGCAGGAATGTCTTACGCTTTTAGCCTATTACAGGCCCGTCCAGGCAATACGTCATTTTTACTTCAACCAGCAGAGAGCGGCAGAGCCACATAGTATGTAGGCAACCGGAATGCCCATTATTAGTCTTATTATCAGTCCGGCTACACACAGCCTACAGTACAGTTGTACGATTGGATGACTTTGCATGGGTAACCGAAAACTAGCTAGCCTAATAGGCAGCATAATGGTTAGCATAGGTAGTGGCATAGCGCAGTTTCTCAGGGCCCCGGAAGGTACGAGCAAGACGCCCCCCCCCCCCCCCCCCCAACTAAACATTTTTTTTATAAAGCATTTTTTCTATGCGGCAGTGATAATAAAAAAAATGTCAGTTTTAGAGCTAATCTCCTACTATTCTACACATTTTGCCATGAGGTTGTGAGAAAAAAAATAAGTTTAGAGCGAATTTCCTGTCATTAAAAAAAAATGGTTCATGACATTCCCTTGCAGTGGCTGCAGGGGTGTGTGCTATGTCAGTGAGCTTAGTCACTGCAGTTTGACATTGTCAAAAGACCTAGGGGTGAATCCTAAATCAAATTGGCCTGATCTACTTCATAATCTTATTCATCTAGGCTTGGAAGAAATGGACATTTGTATAAAATAGTTTCAACCAAACCTGCGTTATCTGGCGAAGATGCTTTCACCTATCCAACCTAGATTGGTCTGCCACTCTACATCGCCCCCTATAGCCAAAATAACACACTACATGAGAGTATACTTGGTAAATATGTGTATCAAATGGCATACATTGTATCAAAGAGTTATTGAATGGATACATTTTCAGGTACACTGTATCTTTAAGAGTGTTACAGCGATTTGAGTGCATTTGGCTGGGTGTGGAGTATAATGAGAAGGACGATGTGGTGGCTAAGAGTTCTGTGAGGAGAGAGGGGGTAGATATTCAGGTCCACCTGGTACGCAGTGAACTCAAGTCCTTGAGCTGGGCAAAAGGGCTCGATCTTTGGCAAAGGGAGTGGGATGCAAGTAGTCAAAGGAGGCAATTGTATTGCATGCACCGGTCAATAAAGGAAGAAGTGGGGAGAATGTGATGTAGCAGTGAGGACGTTATGTGGAATAGACTAGGGTTTGGCCACACAGGTTTGAATGCCACGTTTTGGATGGTAGGGAGACATGAAACAAGTCTGTGTGATGGGTGTTTATCAGAGGAAAAGGTGGAGCATGTGTTGACATTTTGTGAACTGTGTGATAGGGAGAGATTATGTGAAGGGTTAGGGGTTTGGGTGGTGTAGTGAGGGGAGGAAAGGGGAGGGAAGTGTTGTCTAGGGCTCTATTTCACTTCCTTAGAGGAACAGAAATAATGAAGATAATTTAATGTAGGTAGGCTGTGATTGGCCTCACACTCCAGTACAGTAGGTGGTGGTGTATGCGATCCACCAGCCCAATCCCAAAGACGAAGAAGAGTGCGTTCGGCCATTTCCGTCACTCCAGCCAGCGATGTCACTCAAGAAAAATCCTGGACTGAGAAATTACGCCAAACATGTCACTCACAACTGTTTAGGGTAGGTGTAAACACACTTTGCATGTTCGAAGTATTTTTTTTATTTTTTATTTAACTAGGCAAGTCAGTTAAGAACTAAATCTTATTTACAATGACGGCCTAGGAACAGTGGGTTAACTGACTTGTTCAGCTATAGAACAACACATGTTTATCTTGTCAGTTAGGGGATTCGATCAAAGCAACCTTCATGTTACTGGCCCACGCTCTAACCACTAGGCTACCTGCCGCCCCAGTATGCCTAAATAAAGAGAAATTGTTAATGTACCAACATTATAGTATAAGAATGTCACATGCACCGAAGATAACGAGCTTGCAAGTTATATTTAGACTCAAGCTAATAATGGTAACGTTAGCTAGCTAGCAGGCTAACGTTAGCAGGTTATTCTCCAAAACAATGCAGATATCTAGCTAACATGCATTGCTAGCTAGTGTTGCATAGCTAGCTAAGAATATTCCATAAATTGCACGTTTTATTTGCAAGAAGGTAAGTAGTTAGGTAACGAAGCGTATTTAAGTTTACCTATTAACAACAGGCAACTCTTTTAGCCAGCATGTATGCACAGCAGCGCACCACCACAGTCGCGCAGCGTGTTTGTTGTTGAGGAAACTGAAGCAGCAACAGTTGTTAGCTAGTTAAGCTAAACAGTTACTATAATCTTGAAAACGAGAACTTGGTATACATTTTTACCTCGTTTGTCAGTCTGCTTGTTATTTATGTCTGGCAGACTTTAACCTTTGTGTTAAATCTCTTATCAATGGACTAACTAGCTGCCCACTTCAAGTAGCACTTGACTTGTGACATGCTTGCTGATTTTCATATACCTCCTTCACATACCGCTATTTAAATGAAGTGCTAGTCTGATATTTCTACAAGCGTCCTTGTTTGTAGCAGGTGTCAATACTGAGTACACAGGAAAGCTTTGTTTGCGGGTGGACCAGGTGAAGAGCTGTGGCACTCATTTAAATGTCATTGTATTTTCCAGCTACTGACAATTCATAACTCTCACTTAAGCAGAGCCTTTGGGATTTAGCAAGATATTGGTGCTGGAGGCTCTCTGATGTTCAGCCATGGACGAAGAGGACAGCCAGGATGAGCTGATCAACCGGAATGCTACCCACGGAAAAGGGAAAAGGCCAGCATTGTGGGCAATCTCAGGTATGGGCTCGTTTCCCCACATTTTATGAATAGCCTAATGATTGAATCTTAGTACTATTGGAAATAATCTGAGAGCTAACTTTGTAAGGCTGTACATCCACTTTTCTTTATCAACATCCAGATGAAGACTCAGATGATGATGGGGAGGAATCTGAGGAGGTAGCATCTGACAGTGGTGAGGAAGAACACCTCGATGGAGAAGAAGATGAGGAGGATGATAGTGATGGTGAGAGGTTATTGAGATGTAGGCCATTGTATTCATAGGAAAGAATCGGTAATGGTTCAGGATACACTTTTAGTATCTTTTTATAAACTTACCACTTGAGTTTCATAACCTCTGATCATGCAACATACTTGTTTCTCAGATGATGAAGAGGAGGATGCTGTGAAGGAGGGTGAGGGTGCAGTGGGGGGAGTGTCTGCTGACTTGGCAGGCCTGAGCTCAGATGAGGACACAGAGAAATGTCCCATCTGCCTCAATTCTTTCCACAGCCAGCCTGTGGCCACACCAGAGAGCTGCAAACACTACTTCTGCCTCGACTGCATCCTTGAGTGGTCCAAGGTAGGTGGGTGACATCAGAGGGGGCAAGAAGACGGGTCAAGGGGTCAAAGCCTTTTACCCACTTCAGTCTTCGTACACACTCAAAATTATGATATTGTTGTAAGAACTAAAAGACATTAACCTGTCAAATTGATGATCATCACTGAAACTATGGACAAGAGTCACCACACCTCAGCTTTCACTTTCAAACCTATAAACTGAGTTTTTGTTAAGTCAGACAATCATGATATGTTAAAGTGTGTCCAAATGTTGTGCTTCCAAGCGTGTTTTTGTTCTTCCCTCAGAATGCAAACTCCTGTCCTGTGGATAGAATAGTCTTCAATAACATCTACCTGAGAAAATGTTATGGTGGGAAAGTGCAGAAAATGGTGAGTTATAAAAGTTCAGACTTTCTGTAGTTGAATATAAGTCATATATTTGCCTTTGATCATGATTTCATGTTGGGGTGGGGATGTCTTTGAGCTACTACAGATGTCATGTGCATTTCTCATGAAGGGTATTTGATTTATTTTGTGGCAAAGAACATTATGGTCCAAACATTGTGTATCCAAATATGGATCCTGCATGGGAGCTGCAGACAGTCACTATCCTCTCATTGCTCTATGTGTGTGTGGTGATGGTTGAGTGCAGATCACAGTGCAGAAGCCAGTGAAGGAGGGCCAGGAAGAGGTGATAGACCTGGAGCTGGAACAGACCAGCTGTGAGGTGTGTGGGGGGAGCGACCGTGAAGACCGACTGCTGCTCTGTGACGGCTGTGATGCAGGGTACACAAGCTACACACACCACCTGATCTTTCTTGGATTTTTCATGATGAATTCCTGATTGTACGACATCGGCAAATCAGAATACATCCTTCTGGTCATTAAAATGAACCCTTTTGCCTTTTCCCCCTGTTTTTTTATGATGATCTGATCATGTCCATGTTAACCCCTAATCTCTAACCCATCATGTCTGTGCTCCATGGAAGGTACCACATGGAGTGCCTGACCCCCCCGCTAGACGCTGTCCCTGTGGAGGAATGGTTCTGCCCAGAGTGTCAAGCCAACAACCGCCATTCAAGTAATCAGTACTATTGAGTCATTACGTCTTCCTCTGAGGAAAAAAAGTTGACAATACTCTCTGTATAAAGCCTGAGAACAGGTATTGTGCAGTACAGGTCAGTCCATTTACCAAGATCCCAGAGCTCATCAATGTTCCTGCTCCTCAGGGGGTTCAGAGGAGCAGAGCGACGTGGAGAGTCTGAGCAGCGCCCGTCCCACAACCAGTCGCTCCCGCCCCCGCACAACGGGCCCCACCCGGGCCATCGCCCGCACCCAGCAAAGCGAGAGGGTCCGCGCCAGTGTCAACCGCCACCGCATCACCCAGGCACGCACTGCACAGGTTTGGCATGAGGCGTGTTGCTTCCTACTGGCTTCTTTGTTCTCCCTCACTCCGCTACTCACCACTAGTGTCAGCATCCCGTACTCTGTAGTACTGATATGCAGTATTGATATGAACGCTGTATGCAAAGATTGTTTATTGAGCAGCATGATAATGTACATACAGAATGAAAAATGATGTTTTCCCTCATGGGTTGAAACGTGTATGGTGGGTAGTTCTATGTAGTATTGTATTACATAACATTTGATGAATGACAACTGTTATTTTGTCTCGTTTGAATGCGCTACTTGCACCAAGTAACATTTGACATGCAGGAATAGAATAGAGAGTCAGAGAGAGAGAGGTGGCTCTTCATAGTGACGCTGCAGGCTGCCTCATCAGACTGCTGTGAAGTTCATGTCAAGTAAAGCCTGTCTATAGACAACCAAGAATCAGTAGAGTGATGCAGTGTACCTCTGGTCTCAGATTGCCCCCAGTTTTCTGATGCCACAGTCCACCTGGCTGGATGACACAATCAACGCAGTAGTGGCAGGACTCAACACAGCCGTGTACATACGGGACCTCACACCCCGTGCTCCATCCAGCCGACGACGCAGGACAGGTGAACACACGCACTCTCACACACACCCCACACATACACAGCCTATCTGGGTTGTTAAAATAGATGCATTTGCTCTGTGCCCACAGTGAAGCGCAGGAAAGGCAGTAGTAAGAGGACATCGGGTGAGAAGGGCAAAGCTGCAGGCACTGGGGGGAAGAGGAGGAAACGGAGAGTGAGGAGGTCCAAGTCCAGAAGGAAAATGGTGAGACTTTACATTTTTAACACGTATAGCAGGAAAAGTATAGTACCTAAAACAGATTGATAGGAGTGCTCATGTTCAATCTGGCTGTGTGTATTTGCGTGTGTGTTTCTAGGTGGTGAAGAAGGAGCCTACGTCTCGTGGTCGTATAGCCCATAACCTGGGGATAGGGAAGCCCAAATGGGGCTCATCCCTTCCCTCTGTGTATCGGCCTACAGAAACCACTCTGGGCAGTATGAGAACTGACATAGGAGCTGCTTCGCTCTCTGTCTATGGAGACCCCTTTGACTTGGACCCCTTCACTGACAGGTCTGTCTCAGGCACAACTCACAACCATAAGATAACATAGTACTTTATTCAACCAGGAAGTGGAAATCCCCAGCTAATGTCAGAACAACACTGAACATATATACAACAATCATTTTTAACAAAACCATGAATTAAAAAAGAAAAAGAAACTCGGAAAATAACAAGCAATTGTGGAATGCACTCCAACCCTGTTCTGAATGTTGATTGGTTGTTGATCCCACCCCAGGAATGAAGAGGAGGAAGAGCATGCCTCGGCCATGACATCACTGCTGGAGGCTAAGAGGCATGGCTTATCTCGCTCTGCCCTCCGCTCGCACCAGCCTGTGGCCCGACCAATCACTGCTGGCCTCTCTAGGTACCCCTTCTCATCTCCTCCCACGTTATGTTGTCACATTATGTTGTTACGTCCTTCAATATGGTACATGTGTGACCTGTGGTTGCCATGGTGTTGTAGGCGGGGCCCAAGCCTGCCCCAGGTGGCGGCGTTGGCCCCAGTGCCTGACCTTCTGGGCAGCATCCTATCAGGACAGAGCATGCTGCTGATGGACAGCTCAGACGTGGTCATCAACAGAGACGGATCCCTCAAGGCTACCAAACCAGGTGGGCTGCTAGGGTTTCTTCCTTTCTTCAGTTCAATCCCTTGTCCTTTCTCTTTTTTTCTGCTATTTTTTGTTTGTTTTCCGTATCTAATACCTGGCTATTCAAGAACTAGTGAACATCTTATTTAGGTCTGACCTCATTTAGTTGACTGGTCGATGGTTTGGTCGATAGGTTGTTGGTCGACCAAGATTTCTTTAGTCGAGCAGTCGCACTCAGATTCGTGCCTGTCTCAATGGACTAATCCATTGCGGAGGCCACGTGGATGGTATAGTCCATCACTCTAAGACATGACACTGAAATTCAATATGGTTATATTATGTAATATAACCATTATTTTATGGATATGGTCACTGTCCACAGTACTGAAACATCATCTTCAGCGTGCCGTAGAACTGGCGCCTTTCCCTATGTTGCTCTGTGCATAACAGCAAAATGAACCAGCATATTGGGATTGAGAACAATGCGGGGGAGGCAGCAGCAGCAGAGACGAGGAAACAGCCCTTGTCTTAAACCCTATTCAGACAGGATTAGTTTTACTGGGGCTGGTCGGGTAATGTAATTATGTGCACAAGCACAACACCACATCTGTCATTTTAGTCCTGTCTGAATCTGCCATGTCAGTAATTTGTAAATGGCAGGAGAATAACAATTCCAGACAGAATAATCTACATCTAGTTGGACAGGTGTTGCTCACGGTTTGAACAAGAAAACAATAACTGATTCGATAAATTGAACGAAGTGCTGCGCATAGCATGTGTGTATATATATATATATATATGCATCAACTTTCACAGTGATTGCTTTTGTTCATATGTTTTGTGCATATGAATAACATATTGCCAAATGCACCAGTAAAAAATATTACACCTATTCAATGTAACCCTTGCTGTTAATAGATCTCAAAGCAGCGTACAACTGACCTAAACGTGACCTAAAAGTTCACTTTCGCATCCATAGCCTTAAAATGCATCTCAAGTGCAAGTGCACTGTTTAGCTCACGTCTGAAGGCTGTGGGGCATTTAGGACGTCTGCTGCAGATCGCTAAAATATCCTACGATCACACTTCCTCAATTAAAATATTATGGAAACACTATACCAAAGATGGTTTGGTATGGTTTAGCAACTTAGGAGCCAAGCTGGAGTTATCAGTGTAACCTGTTATCGTCTCGACTTGTTGAAATATATTCACGTCTAGAAAAACACGTCCAGGCTTCCGTCATAACTGTCATTTTATTGGAAAAAATAATTACATGGGGCAGTTTAGAAAGAACAAATCCCATCCGAATCGTCCTCTGGAATAATGGATATTCTGGGGTAATAATTACATAACCAACGTTCTCTATTAATACTAGTCCCATTGCGAATTGCCTGATTGTCTAAGCAAATTGAGGAGAGGGCAAACCAACTTAATTAGGTCTATAATCAATAATCTAACAGTTAAATGTGCCTGGCTTTATAAATCATCCATATATACACTACATGACCAAAGGTATGTTGACACCTGCTCATTCCAAAATCATGGGCATGAATATGGAGTTGGTCCCCCTTTGCTGCTATAACAGCCTCCACTCTTCTGGGAGTGCTTTCCACTAGATGTTGGAACATTGCTGCAGGGACTTGCTTCCATTCAGCCACGAGCATTAGTGAGGTCAGCACTGATGTTCGGCAATTAGGCCTGGCTAGCAGTAGGCATTCCAATTCATCCCAAACATTGTCATGCTGAAACAGAAAAAGGGCCTTCCCTTCACTGGAACTAAGGGGCCTAACCCGAACCATGAAAAACAGCCCCAGACCATTATTCCTCCTCTACCAAACTCTACAGTTATGACTATGCATTGGAGCAGGTAGTGTTCTCTTAACATCCGCCAAACCCAGATTAGTCCGTTGGACTGCCAGATGGTGAAGCATTCATCACTCCAAAGAACGCGTTTCCACTGCTCCAGATCTTAGGCTGGTGTGCGGCTGATCGGCCATGGAAACCCATTTCATGAACCTCCCGATGAACAGTTCTTGTGATGACGTTGCTTCCAGAGGCATTTTGGAACTCTGTAGTGAGTGTTGCAACCGAGGACAGACGATTTTTAGGTGCTTCAGCACTCGCGGTCCCGTTCTGAGAGATTGTGTGGCCTACCACTTCATTGCTGAGGTTTTTTAAATTCATTTTTTTAGTGGGTGGATCAACTTTAATGTTGCGGATAGATTGTTGATCCATCAATGTAATTGTCATTTTCAATCCCCCATATATGTTTTTGTATGTATACAGTTGAACACGGAAGTTTACATACACCTACGCCAAATACATTTAAACTCAGATTCACAATTCCTGACATCTAATCCATTAAGAATTCCCTGTCTTAGGTCAGTTAGGATCACCACTTTATTTAGAAAATGTGAAATGTCAGAATAATAGGAGAGAATGATTTATTTCAGCTTTTATTTCTTTCATCACATTCCCAGTGGGTCAGAAGTTTACATACACTCAATTAGTATTTGGTACCAAGCTTTAACTTACTGACTGACGTCATGAGATGTTGCTTCAATAGAGCTACATCATTTTTCTGCCTCATGATGCAATCTATTTTGTGAAGTGCACAAGTCCCTCCCGCAGCAAAGCACCCCCACAACATGATGCTGCCACCCCGATGCTTCACGGTTGGGATGGTGTTCTTTGGCTTGCAAGCCTCACCTTTTTTCCTCCTAACATAACAATGGTCATTATGGCCAAACAGTTCTATTTTTGTTTCATCAGACCAGAGGACATTTCTCCAAAAAGTATTATCTTTGTCCCCATGTGCAGTTGCAAACCGTAGTCTGTTTTTTTATGGTGGATTTGGAGCAGTGGCTTCCTTGTTGAGCGGCCTTTCAGGTTATGTCGATATATATGACTCGTTTTACTGTGGATATAGATACTTTTGTACCTGTTTCCTCCAGCATCTTCACAACGTCCTTTGCTGCTGTTCTGGGATTGATTTGCACTTTTCGCACCAAAATACGTTCATCTCTAGGAAACAGAACGCGTCTCCTTCCTGAGCAGTATGACGGCTGCGTGGTCCCGTGGTGTTTAAACTTGCATACTATTATTTGTACAGATGAACGTGGTACTTTCAGGCATTTGGAAATTGCTCCCAAGGATGAACCAGACTTGTGGAGTTCTACAAAATAAATTCTGATGTCTTGGCTGATTTCTTTTGATTTTCACATGATGTCAAGCAAAGAGGCACTGAGTTTGAAGGTAGGCCTTGAAATACATCCACAGGTGCACCTTCAATTGATTCAAATGTTGTCAATTAGCCTATCAGAAGCTTCTAAAGCCATGACATAATTTTCTGGAATTTTCAAGCTGTTTAAAGGCACAGTCAACTTAGTGTATGTGAACTTCTGACCCACTGGAATTGTGATTAAGTGAAATAATCTGTCTGTAAACAATTGATGGAAAAATGACTTGTCATGCACAAAGTAGATGTCCTAACCGACTTGCCAAAACTATAGTTTGTTAACAAGAAATTTGTGGAGTGATTAAAACTCATTTTTCAACGACTCCAACCTAAGCGTATGTAAACTTCCGACTTCAACTGTAGTTAACAGAACTTTTCAGTTAGTAACTAAAATGCTTTTTCGCTGCAGCAGGGAGGAGATGGAGACAACGTGCGCCAGTCACACAGGCACACTGTCACTTTTTTTTAACCATGTGACCATTGGGCTCTTTCTTGAGTAATTTGTGTGTCCTAATCATTTAATCAAACAGTGTGCTTAAAGCATCAGACAAGCTCAGTGCATATATAGTTGGTTTTATTCAAACACATGGGGGGGGGTCTGTCTATATATGTAAAAATAAGTTTAAACATGGGACAGGACAGGGACAGGACAAAACTCATCGACAAATATTTTTTTATAGTTTGGGACAGCCCTAGTTTTATTGCTTGTCTATCATTCATTTTGAAGTCTGTTGGATTCTGTGTTAAACAGCATAATAAGGGTTAGTAAATGGATGTCTTGTGTTTGTATTGTAGTGGGTGTGTCATCTTCGTCCAGGCTGGGCAGCAGTAGGAGCAGCAGCTCTGGTGAATCAGTAGCCCAGAACCACTCAGGGATGTCCCCTAACCCAGAAGCGGTCAGCACCCTCTCTCTCCCCACTAACGGAGACCTGGTGGTGGGACCCTCCTGTAGCCCCCTGAACAGGCCCTCCCTCAGCTCCCCAGGGCCCTGCTCGTCCCCTCTCACCCCCTCATCCCCTTGCCCGGCCAGCCACAGCCAGACTTCCCCGCCTCCCAGACCCAGCCCTAGTCTTGGACAGAGCCACTGGGGGGCCACTGGTGTACAACTTCCCCATAGGACCCAGAGGGAAGCCACCTCTACCTCCACTCCTACCCCAGACTCTCGGTCAAGAGGGAGGGAGACCGTGCCACCACAGCCCCAGGCTAAGAAGGCTGCACCTAAACCAGTATGGGAAGCACCAGTATCGGTGCTTCCCAGGATACCAAAGATAAAACGGGAGAGTGGTGGGCTAACGAATGGCATTGTCAGTAGGGGGGATAATAGTAGCCGTGCTAATGGTAATGGCTTCCCTGAGGCCTGTGTGAACAGCCTGGGTGGGAACAGGGGTAGGCAGCCACGGGTGGATCAGCAGCAGCAGGGCAGGACAGAGGGCCAGAGACAGAGACCAGAGCAAGCAGGCTCTTCGTCTGCCTTCTCCAGCTCCTTTTCCTCTTCCTCTGATTCCCCAGTCAACCCGGCATTGGCATCCACAGTGTGCTTCCGGATCAATGCCAGTGGGAATGCGTGGCACGCCCGACAGCTTAACAACGCCTCAGCAATGTTTGCCACCGGCAACAGTCAAGAACCACTGTCCACGGAAGAAGAGGCGGCGAAGAGGAGAAGAGAGGAGCGCAGCAGCAAACAGAGGCCCCTGGCCACCTCACACACACAGGTCAAAGAGGAGGAGGGGGATATATACGACCCCTTCCACCCAACAGGCTCAGACTCCAACGCCTCAGAAAGTGAAGGAGAGAGCCATGCTGGGGGGAAACCATCCATGGCGCACAAGGAATGTACCATCTACCAGGTGAAAGCTGAGGCACTGGAAAATAGGGTGTCACTGGAGAGGGATGAGGGCTCAGGAGAAGTTCTGGATGTGAAGAGCGAGGCAGACACGGCAAAGCCTGGTCACGGCCCACACAACGCACCCAGGTCTGGGATGACTGGCACCAGCACACCCCTGTCCCAGAGCCATGTCCCTGGGAAGAAGGAGAGGAAAGAACAAGGGGGCAAGAATCGAGAGCCCCAGAGCCAGAAGACTGATAATTTGTCATCCAGCTCAGCTTCCAGCCACCACAACAACAAGATGGTGAAGACCGAGATCAAGTCAGAGCCCCAGGACAGCCCCCCCAAGTCCCTGTCCTTGTCTAAATCAAACTCCAGGCCCTCAGGCCATGGGAGGAAAACATCCAAAGGTGGGGAGTCTTCCACGGAACGGAGGTCCACCTCAAACAGCCCAGAGGCAGGCAGGAGAAGAGGAGACAAGGCCCCGGAGCAGCAAGGGAGGAAGAGGGGAGACAAGGAGGGTAAGAGAGGAGAAGAGGGGGGTGAGAGAAGGTCCAGGCGTTCAGAATCGAGGGAGGGGAGACTGCTTTGTTCTCCATCAGACAGCTCCACTTCTGAGACCTCTGAGAGGTCTCGCAAGAAGAAGAGACGGTCATGCTCGCTCTCCAAAGACAGGAGGCGCTCCAGGTACTAATGTAAATCTGTGATAATGTAAATTCTGTGTGCAGTGATTTTGTGAGCTTTTAATAATAATATAATAAATTATGAAATGTGTTCTAGTATATACTGTTATTATAATAACTCTTATTTTTTGATTTAGGTCGAGGTCAGGGTCCGGCTCCAGCAGCAGAGAGCGGTCCCAGAGTAGGAAGCAGAAGATGGGGAGCAGGGAGAGTGAGAGAGAGAGAGAGAAGGGTCGGCCATCAAATGCCAAGAAGCGAGGTCACTCGCAGTCTCGCTCGCGGTCCAGGTCCAGGGAGAGGAGGAAAGACTACTCACGATCACAACCATCATCCTCTGGGTCAAAAAACAGGTTTGAGGTGCGGTCAAAAGACAAGAAGAGGCCGAGGTCCAGGTCGCGGTCCAGAGAGAGGAGAAAAGAAGAGGGGTCGTCACAGGGCACACACAGACCAGGGTCTTTCTCAACCACCTCCTCCAAAGAGCTAGAAGAACAGAAAGAGAAGATACAAGAGAAAGGGCTTACTCTGAAAGAGGAGAGAGAGGCTGAAGAAGACAGAAAAGAGCGAGAGATCAAACAAGAGATGCCGCCTTCTTCTTCAGGACTCAAACCTCACTCTGTCCTCTCTGTCTGCCAGGTGAAAAAGGAGAGTGACGGCAATGAATTTAGAACAGAGAAGCACGCCTCTCTCTCAGCAAAACTGCTCAAGGAGTCGAAGCTGCTCAAAGAAATCAAAAAAGAGATACTGCCTGCCTTTGATATGTTTGAAGAATCACTGGATAGTAAACCAATCAAGGAAGAAAAACCTCTGTCAATGTTCAGCGAGTTCAAGGACTTGCAAGAGCACAAGGAGATCAAAACGGAAAAACCTCCCCCCCTCATAAATGAGGCGTGCGCCCTCCCCACCTCAGACATAACCAAACAAAAAGACCTGCTATTAAAGGAAACTAAGAATGAGCACATCTGGCCTGAGCTGCCTCAACAACTGACCTCCATCATCACTGTTCCCCCCACAGGCCAACCCAGCCCCAGCTTCTCAACACTCCGCACCAACCCTGTCCGTGCTCCTTCTCAGGCTGAAGTGACTACAGCCGGCCAGCAGGTGGCACCATCCCTGCCTCTAGTACCAAAGGCCCTCACAGAGACCCCTCCATCTGTCCAAACCATCCCAGTGAAGGAAGAGGTAGAGGAGCATTCCGACTATGAACTTGATGACATGGACGTGGACATGATGCTGGACAGTCTGGACTATGTGAAGAGTGAGAAAGCAGAGCCAGGAGAAGAGAAAGGGGAGGCTGGGGTTAAAGAGGCGAAGGAGGGCGAAGAGGTGAAGACAGTCACGCCAGGTGTTAAAGCCAAACCCTCGGTGAAGAGAGTCACCTGGAACCTACAGGAACCAGATGGACCACAGCCAGAGAAGACTGGCAGTAGTGAGTATTATTGTACATTTTCAAATATTCTACCTTTTCTATTATTGTTGTTGCATTGTGGAGAGGTGAACCTCCATGTAAGCATGTCATTGTACTGTGTACACCAAGTGTTCCTGTGCATATGACAAAGAAACATAATTCACTTTGTATACAATTTTAGCCTACCCCAATCTGGATTGGCCCAATCAGAGACCTTTAATGTTTTTCTAGTCAGCTGTTTATCTCCGGTTCAGAAACTACCTCTAATTCACATAACACAGAGAGGGTCATAGGGTGTGTGTTTTCTCTGTCTCAGAGCTGGCCCTCTACAAACTGAAGCTCAAACAGGAGGGAGCTCGCAGACCTGCCTCCTCCGCCCAGGCTTCCAATCAGGTATGGCTCAGCCACCTCGTCACCTACACACCTCTTCCTTACTTCTCAGAAACGTAGATGCATTCGTGCCTACTCACCTAGATAACTATTTTGTGCTTCAGGCCTCTACTGCTGTATGCTGCCTTTCTTTCCTGCTTATATGTGCACTGAACAAAAATATAAACGCAACATGTAAAGTGTTGGTTTCATGAGCTGAACTAAAAATCCCAGAAATGTCATACTCACAAAAAGTTTATTCCTCTCAAATGTTGTGCACAAATTTGTTTACATCCCTGTTAGTGAGCATTTATCTTTTGCCAAGATAATCCATCCAAGGTGTGGCATATCAAGAAGCTGATTAAACAGCATAATCATTACACAGGTGCACCTTGTGCTGGGGACAATAAAAGGCCACTTTGTTTTCCCTCATTTTTTTTGACACTGAGCAAATTTCAGGTCTGTTGAGTTCAAATTCTGTGCAACTTCTAGAGCGTGTTTACTGTGAACACTGAGGCTGTACCCACTTTAAGTTTGTTTTTATACTGGTCAAGTAGGCTACTGTGGCTATTTGATGATAATGTATGTCTACCAGAGTGGCCTACCATTCAAAAACAATGGACAAAATGCATCCCATTTTAACATGGAAATAACTGTTCTATCATTCAGCCTACAGTAGCAGCCAATGTGTGGTGTTCAATGTAGGCCTACATTCCATGAGACTTTAGAAAAAAACATGCATGGCTGGACACTAACCTGTTTATCCACTTGTTCTTCAGACAAGGATGTGACTGAAAATGTTGTTTGATGCAGAAAACAACTTTACAAAATAAAATATGTTATTATTTCCATACCATTATTACAGAGAATCAGACACATTATGCTACCCTCAGCCTATTGGCTACTTGGTTGTCTCTAAATACAACACTGCCCCTTTAAGACCAAAAAAAAAGCTCTTTACTTAACTCACTTTTCAAAGAAGTCTAGAAATGTACACGTTTTGTGTTCTTGTAGTCAGCAATATATAACTGGGCTAATAACTCACTAACTGACAGGATATGAACAAAATGTGCATACGTGGCTACATGCAGCTCTTGCTTTGATCTCAAAACGAACGCATCTACTCAAGACGACAGCTGTAAAAACAGTCCAGTACAATGTAAATGGCACAGCTCCATATGTGGCAATGGCCTAGTTGCATATAGGCCTACTGCAGCTCTGATTGGTAATGCCGCCGCACTGGTCTGTGTAGACTGTAGAGAATAGGCTGCGCAATATAAACCTACTCCGAAGCGTTCTGCGAACAGCAACTTCTCTTGCATAGATCGTTTTGTTTCGATATGTTGCATGGAAAGTGGCTAATATTACGTTGAGTTGTTCACAATTTCAACAGTAAAGGGAAACTCTATAAAGTTGAGTGAAGTTCAATATCGTGCTTCTCTCCGTGTGTGTTAGTTTGGGGGAGCTGCATAACAGTCTCGGGTCTAGTTTAGAGGGAACTTTGGTTATGATCAATCAGTATGGAATTCACTATGAAATGGCACCTAGTCACAGCATCATACTGCCGGTTGGTCATATCAATAATATAAAGTAGACGTACTGTTGATCTTTACAGATATCTGTGATTTAGTGCTCCAAAACATTCAGCACAAAATGTTTCTGTAATTAACATGCATCTCTCCTGACAGGCCACAGGGTGGCAGTCTGTCTTTTCTTTTACTCGGAGAGCAGTTGTTGTGGCTGTCAGCGTAAAGCCATTGCTGATCACATGGGTCTTTTGAGAGCTCATGTGAAACTGAAACTGAAACTGATAAAGCAGCGTTTCACAGTGAAATGAAAGTAGAAGCATTACTTGGGAAATAGAAACTTTAGAACGGAGGAATGTTACACGTCAGAGGCTTTTATGTGCTGGAAATAACAGCACAATAACATATTTCCTGTTAGGTCTCGATGAGACAATAGATGTTTGAGATTTAATGCGAGTGTAGCGAAATGCTTGTAATTTAGTTTAGTTAGGTAATATTGCTGTTGTGACTTAAGAACATGAAATACAATATTTAAAATAAAAATGTTAATATTGTACTGTAATTTACCAATACCTAAAATCTTTAATTCTTGTGTGAACATTTAACTTGCGCACACATCTCAAATTGGGATTCACCCATAGTCAGTTAACCTTCCCACCCATAGGAGGCCGCCTTGGGTGCTACATCACTCACTGACCCCAAGGTTCAGAGCACCAAGAGGGCCAGTGCGTCTCTAGTGCTCCCCAGTGCGCTTTCCAGCTCCAACAGCCTACCACAAGTAGGGCTCTCCAAACCTGTTCAGGGGGAACCCAATGAAGCCCTAGGAGAGGATGATGCTTCCAGAAATGATAATGTGAGTCTGAGAGAAAGACCATTATGGTCTTCAAATGTATCAATGCACACTTGGGTGATATCTATGTGTATACAGTGCATTCAGAAAGTATTCACACCCATTTACCTTTTCCACATTTTGTTATGTTACAGCCTTATTCTAAAATTGATTGAAATGTCCATTGTTTTTTGCTTTGTCATTATGGGGTATTGTGTGTAGATTGATGAAGAAAAAAAACAATTTAATCAATTCTAGAATAAGGCTGTAACGTAACAAAATTTGTAAAAAGTCCAGGGGTCTGAATACTTTCTGAATGCACTATATATATATATATATATATATATGTCCTTATATACTTCTTGACAACAAATGACCAGTCCCCTTCATTGTGTAGTAGTGTATGTTGACTAATCACCGGTGTCTATCCTTAGTACATAAAGAAGCTTCACATGCAGGAGAGAGCCATAAAGGAGGTGAAACTGGCAATCAAACCCTTCTACCAGAAGAAAGACATCACGAAGGACGAGTACAAGGAAATCGTACGCAAGGCTGTCCAGAAGGTAGACTTGATAATTGGATCAAATTGTGTCATGTGGTATGCAATTCCGAATTAAAATGATTTTTTACGGGAACTGGAGAACGTGCACATAATAATGATACCAAAGATGTTTATCATGGGAGTAAATCTTTAGATCAGGTGTCTTTCATTGGTTGATGTAGGGGCTTGTCTCAACCTGTGCAAATGAGAGTTTAGATTTACAAGAATCAACTGAGTCTTCCACTAATTCTTGCAGTACATGACGAAAGACAGCCTGTGGCTGTGTTTCAAACTCATAAGACACACCGTCATCCACTTACCGTCGCCTTATGCCCTTGGGAAGATTGGAATGTAAGCCCCTCAGCCCTCGTTTTTGATAGAGTTTGTGAATGTACAATAATGTTCACTCCGGGGCCTGAAACACCCCATAATTCAGTTTGCGATGATTGTAATATCCGCTAAGTCAGCCAAAACTTAAAACCTCAATGTCAATATGGAGAAGTCAACATACAAGTGTAAGTAAAAACGGATGTAAAAAGGTTAGAAATTGTGCTACTAATGCACATGATGGCACAAACACGTCTAGTAAAAATAATGTTTTTGTTTTGGAAATTGTAGAAATAAAACATTTTTCTTCAGCAGTTCCAGCTAGGCAGGCTAACATTAGTTAGCTAATTAATTTGCTAGCTATCATAAAGTAGGCGTATATTAATAATTCTATAGTTAATATAAGTAAACATGCAATCATAATTGACTGTAGTGCATATAAAGCACCCACAAGCTACCGGTGGCTGAAAACACAATCATCAAGGGATGAACAAGTGACGAATTTCCGGGCAAGGGTGGTCCTTTTAAAAATCATTCCTTCCTCCCTCGCCCCTTGTTCTGCAGGTGTAAACACATCAGATGTCATGATATGTCATCAGAAGTGTCCACTTCATTTGAGGGCTGAGAGGATAGGGGGTATCTTTTAAGTGTTTGGAATGCAGCCCTTGTTTCACAGTGGATTAAAAATAAAATAATTTGACTGTTTGTAAATTGCTTCTCTGACTTGTATATAATTTGTTTTCCCATTGTGATTCCAGGTCTGCCACAGTAAGAGTGGAGAGATCAACCCAGTGAAAGTGGCCAACCTGGTCAAAGCCTATGTGGACAAATACAAACATGACAGGAAACACAGGAAAGGAGAGGAGGAGGCAGAAACTGATAGAATAAACGATCCAGAGACCCCATGAAATCATCCACAAGCACTCAGCCATATTCAGCCATTTTCACTCATTTAATCATTTCTGTTATCTTATGTCACAGGATTGTAAGGGGACTCAAGCAAGGACTTAGTGAAAGAGTGGCTCCAAATTTGATTTGTCTTTCATAGTTTTTAGGTGCGATAAAGTTATGTTCTGTCCATGGGAATTCACAGTTTCACAAAATCATGGTAGAGGCGTTTCGTTGAAAGATGTGCAAGTAACTTTTACTGCACCCAATGTTGTCTGGCACTTTGATTACCACTGACTGCCAAACATCTGTTTTGAATTGAATTTGTTTCCAGGTTCACCCGGGGCCAGACCATGTAGATGTACTTTGTTGGTCTACTCTGTATGAGGCTAACACAGAGATTCTGTCTTAAAGAGACAGCTCTGTCAGATCACCTTTCAGTCAAGAGAGGCTAAGGGATAATGTGAAGCAGCTATTTCTACTGGCAAAATGTCTGAATAGAAGCAGTGGTGGCTTTTATTTTGTATCTTTTGGGCAGTAGAGGGGTATTTTTAAAAGAACGCCACAATGCAGAAAAATACCAGTAGGCAATTTATTTTGAAAAGGAGAAACAATTATTTTAGAATTGGTGTAAATATTGATTTTGAATGATCATTATGTACGCCCTTCCAGTTGTTAGCTGCCTAACGGGAATTCACAGATGTATATTGTTCATGGTTCTGGATGAAGTTTGTTGTTTTCGTGAATGTCTCTGTGCTATGGAACTGGATCCGATGGAGTGCTGGTTGACCATACAGTATGTGGCTCTGCACATAGTGGCTGTCCTCTTCAGTGGTGCTCAGATTGTCAACGCTCCTCTGGTCTCTATTGGCAGAATACTAACTTGAGATGAGGCACACAACTCAGACTTCCTCAAAAAATCTCCCATTGATAATCAATGCATGTTTGTTGAGAAAGTTTGGAGTTGTGAATTTTCTTAAGTTTGGACTCGGCCCAAAGTGTCTACTGGTTTTAATCCTACCTTTTTCATCAGGTTTTGATTAAGACAGGAAACCAGGTGAGGTGACTGCAATCATCAGCTTTAATTGATCAATTGACCAGTCATTTGCCAATGATTAGTGAAAACCAGCAGACACTGGAGTTTATATAAGTTTTGTGAATACTGCACCTTCACCTGTTTTCTCTTAGTTTAACGTTTCATCTAGAATCAATTGGCTAGTTCTGTTGTATATTTGTAGCAGGCTAACAAGTCATAAGACAAAGCATATCATGCCTGTCTTGCAACCTAATCAATGTTTTTCCCATTTCTTCACACATTCACACTTGGTTATGAACTCAACTATTTGCTCACATTTCTTCTGAAAGACTAATTCCAAACGCTTATTTTCCAGTTTGAATAATGTGCAATAACCCTTATTCTTGACACTGGTCGGCCAGAGTTTGTTCTTTGTCACAAACAAACTAGATTTGTTTTAGTCCTTGCAAATATTGCCATACTTGTAGTTGCTAACTTGGAAATTGTTAATCAAGTAATAGTCCATAATCTTAGTCAAGGCCAGGATGTTTTTGGTAACGACATGACAAACACTCTTAACAAGGGGCCAAAGGATTTCCTAGTCAGGTATCATAGATGGGAGAAACCCCTGGCCCTAGTCATACGGTATTCAATTCATGCCATCTGTAATCACTGTTTCTCATTGGTTGGAAGTGGTTCACTTCCTTCCTGCTAATGAATACTTACAACTGTACCTGAAAACGGTTGGCCTTCTCTACTTATTTTCAAAGACTCCTCTAGATCTCTAAAAGTTTATTTGTAGAAATGTGCGTTAAAGAATATCCCCCTATCTTTTCAATTTTGGCGTTGGCATGTTCCCATTCTGTGTGTGTAGTAGAATGGATGTGTGTGGACCTGCCTTGGACTGGGCACCTGTCTTGTCCTACACCTATATTCACATTTCAAATCGATCCCTAGATTATATCTGCTTGTCACTTCTGTAGACCTAAAAGGATTGGATTGGTGTATCAGAGGGCCAGATGGAGTTGCTACCAAATTGTGTATACTGTACCTGCAGTATCTGATCCTTTCAGATCTACTTGAAGTGTCTAGGGTTTGATTGGACTTGAGCTTACCTACTTTGTTTTTGAGAGGAGTGGGGAAAGGAGGTGCTTGAGTTAAATGTATGTTTTTTTCTCCTTCATTACTTGATCTCCTAGGGCAAGTGCTTCAGAGGGAACACAAAATGATAAAATAAAATACATTTTTGTCCCAATTTACTTTTTGTGTTCATGTTTTACTAACATGCAAAATGTAAGGGTGGGCTGAAGATATATTTTGTGACTGAATGGGCAACATTTTGAAAAAGGAACCCACTAACATAATACCATAATATTTAACAGGATATTACTAATCTTTACAGAAGTAGCTAATCTCAAACTGCGATGAAATGATATGGCTGGGGGTTATATTAATTGAAGTTAAAGTCCTGTCAAATGTTAAAGCTAGAATCCTCAGTTGCTACATTCATTTTTGGACTTAAATTTATATGTACCCATTGATTCTTGAATATAACTTAAATGCCTCATGAGCTTAGTTCAACTGTTGTACCCCATCAGAACCCAATATAAGCAAACACTGTATAGCCTCATGGTTAAAACTAATTTTGATATGGTCAGTCCAAGCAGCCAACTGTACATTCTAGCTTTAAAGCAGGCATTACACTTCTCCAAAGGAATTCATTTTAAGACTGGAATTTTCACCTACTCTGTAAGTTTGAGTAATGGTTTGCTCTGAGCCAGTGGAGAGGGTTCTCTGCCCCTCTGGCTGCTCTGTGCTATACTTACTGCCTTGACTGTCGTACTGGGCCTGGAGGTCCAACTCGACTGTACATATCTAGGACAATCTAATAAAATCATTTTATTGGTATTCATTTTATTTCTCACCATTGAAATTCCAGGGTATTATGCATCTCAAATTGTTTATTC
Source organism: Oncorhynchus gorbuscha (assembly GCF_021184085.1). Lineage (NCBI taxonomy): Eukaryota > Metazoa > Chordata > Actinopteri > Salmoniformes > Salmonidae > Oncorhynchus > Oncorhynchus gorbuscha. Next base: position 38,581,850 of record NC_060174.1, read on the forward strand.
AAGGCTAAAGTTAACCCAAAGCATGACAACTTTATAAAACTGACGAGTACTACGAGCAGTGAAAATCATTCCTAGATGAAAGCAATTGTGTTTTTTTTTTAGCAAAAAGTAACCACTCGGAGCCTCAGGACTACCTGGCTGTCCCCAAGCCACCCTGTCATATACAGTTCTGCCTGCTACTATGGAACCGACTGGTGTCACTGGACATGTTACTTTGTCCGGGACTTGCTGTTGCTGTTGACCTGCTCTCGACCTCAACACTTGGAGGGGATTTCTGTTTAATACAAATACTTACTCCTGAGGTGTTAAACAGCTGGACCCTATATAACCGCTGGTTATTAGTTGGTCTTTGAACATTGAGAAGTCTTGATCTGGCCATGTAGCCTGAATCTCCTGATGGCAGAAGAGGTTTGGCCACCACTCAGCCTAGTTCCTCTGTTTGCCTTTCTAGGGAGTTTTTCCTAGCCACTGCTTCTGCATTGCTTGCCCTTTGGGGTTTTAGGCTGGGTAGCACTTTGACAACTGCTAAAGTAAGAATTAATTACTTAAATATATTTGATTGATAGCTAGGAGGGATTACATACAGTACTAAAGTAAACATTTCATAATTCATGTAAAACAAAGTAAGGAAACAAGGCAAAGTTTATTGATCTTGTTTTGCAATACTATACAAAGTGCTGTTCAATGCCAGGGTGAAGTTTGCTCACTATCAGTACAATAAGACAGATTTTTCAATACAAAAGAGAACAGACTGAAGGGTTGAGCGACCTAGACAGGTTTAAAGTGTGGCCCATAGGGACACGGGAATTGAGTAGAAGAGAAAATACCACAATGATACATGAACACATTACAAACACGTAGCGATTTGATGTATATTTAAAAAATATATACACACACACACACTTGTCAAGAGAAGGACAGCCTATACTACTGCATGACACAAATGATACAGATCAAAATAATCTAACACAGGGCTCTCCAACCCTGTTCCTGGACAGCTACCATCCTGTAGATTTTCGCTCCAACCCCAGTTGTAAATAACCTGAGTCTGCTTATCAACCAGCTAATTATTCAAGTCTGGTGCGCTAGATTAGGGTTGAGTGAAAACCTATAGGACTGTAGATCTCCAGGAACAATGTTGGAGAGCCCTGATCTAACACCAACATTTGATTGACTTTCAAAGATCTACAAGTTTGAGTCGTACACAATTGCATTACATATCCACTTGCTAAGCATTTCTTTCCTGTTGGAAGATTCAATTAAGTCATACAGTAGTGAGGTACCGGTTCTAGATAAGGGCTGGTGATGTGGTACAATTGGTGGTCTAGAAGTACTGCCCCATGGTGTGCTGTGGGCCGTCGGGCCAGGTGGCATTGATGAGCTCCATCAGGCTGTTGTGGTGGGAGATCTGCAGGCTGATGTTGTCATTCTGGAGGGACGACGCCCCCTCCTCCTGGGCCACCTCGTGGAAGTAACGACAGATCAGGGGAACCACCTGGAAGAGAAGGGGAATAGGGGAGAGAGAATGAGAAACAAGAGGTGGAGAGAAGCCATTTCAAAAATAGGATATGCAGCACACTATATAGATTTGTTCTAGGACAGGACTCTCCAACCCGGTTCCTGGAGAGTGACCATTCTGGGTTTGGTGTGAACCTACAGTTGTAACTAAGCAGATTCAGCTTTTCAACCAGCTAATTATTCAAATCAGGTGTGCAAGATCAGGGTTGGAGCAAAAACCTACAGGATGGTAGCTCTCCAGGAACAGAGTTGGAGAGCCATGTCTGGTTATGTTAGTATTCTGCCTGTTATCTTACTGATTTAAAGCTCATGAAAGGGTTACCTTGACAACAATGAGTTTCTTCTCCAGGGGTTTTCCGTCAGGGAACTTCTCACCAAAGCACATGTGGATGGTATAGTCAGGAGAACCTCGCCTGTTCTCCTTAAATGCTATCAGCTCTGAAAAATGTTGATGGTTGTCAAAGCGCTGACAGACAGTCTTAGAGAAATGTGTACATAAACTGCAAAAAGTCCCTTCAGGACCCGGTCTTTCAAAGAATTCGAAAAAAATCCAAATAACTTCAGATCTTCATTGTAAAGAGTTTAAACACCATTTCCCATGCTTGTTCAATGAACAATGAACATGCACCTGTGGAACGGTCGTTAAGACACTAACAGCTTACAGATAGTAGCCAAAAATTTAGGACACTGAAGAGGCCTTCCTACAGACTGAAAAACACTGCCCATGAGATTCGGGCTCTTCACTGGCCATGGCAGAACACTGCCATTCCCGTCTTGCAGGAAATCGCATAGAACAATCAGTATGGCTGGTGGCATTGTCATATCATTTCAGGAAGGGTACCACACGAAGGAAGAGGATGTCTTCCCTGTAACACACAGCATTGAGATTGCCTGCAATAACAAGCTCAGTCCGATGCTGTGACACCACCCCAGACCCTGACGGACCCTCAGGCCTCGGTGTTATGCTCATTCCTTTGACGATAAACATGAATCCGACCATCACCCCTGGTGAGAAAAAACGTGACTCATCATTGAAGAGCACTTTTTGCCAGTCTGGTCCAGTGACAGTGGGTTTGTGCCAGTAGGGGACGTTGGCGGAGGACCTGCCTTACAACAGGCCTACAAGCCCTCAGTCCAGTCTCTCTCAGCCTATTGCGGACAGTGAGCACTGATGGAGGGATTGTGCATTCCTGGTGTAACTCAGGCAGTTGTTGGCATCCTGTACTTGTCCCGCAGGTGTGATAGTCCAATGTACCGATCCTGTGCAGGTCTTGTTACACATAGTTTACTACTGAGAACGATCAGCTGTCCGTCCTGTCTCTGTAGCGCTGTCTTAGGCATCTCACAGTACGGACACTGCAATTTATTGCCCTGGCCACATCTGCAGTCCTCATTCCTCTTTGCAGCATGCCTCAGGCATGTTCACAAAGATGAGCAGGGACCCTGGGCATCTTTCTTTTGGTGTATTTCAGAGTCAGTAGAAAGGCCTCTTTAGTGTCCTAAGTTTCCATAACTGTGACCTTAATTGCCTACCGTCTGTAAGCCGTTAGTGTCTTAACAACCATTCCACAGGTACATGTTCATTAATTGTTTATGGTTCATTGAACAAGCATGGGAAACAGTTTTTTAAACCTTTTTACAATGAACAATGAAGATCTGTGAATTTATTTGGATTTTTTAAATGATCTTTGAAAGACAGGGTCCTGAAAAAGGGACGCTTCTTTTTTTGCTGTGTTTGTGTTTATATATATATATATATATATATAAAGATGTGTCGGACAGTGAGCCATATTTACCATTTTCGTACTGCTGGAAGCTCAACAGTTGTACCATTTCATTTTGAGGAATCTTCCTGGGTTCAGGGTGTGCCTCTCTGGGGTCGCTAGTACTGGAGAACACGTGGCACTTGTCCTGCCGGTAACCATAGATACCAGTGTTTTGTACCTCGAGGAGAAGACCCCTTTGGACGCTTCCTAGGATGCAGTTGGTGTATTCAATCTGGTATAATTGAGGCACAAAGAAGTTAGTCTTGGAATAAAATTAAGTTTCGCTCGTCTCCAGTGCGTCTTGTTGCTATGTATATTGCTAGGGAATGAACCAGTCAGCTTCATATAAAAGACTAGTGATGCACCGACATTTTACATTTGACATTTTTTGGCAGATAGCGATATTTTCCCTTGCCAAAAAACATGATAGCAATATTTACAATTTTAGCAGCCTTTTAAGCATTCGGAACAACTTCCGGTGAAACTGGAGTACAGGTCATTCAAATAAATCACACAAATTATGGATATTAAACATTTAGGTACATAAGTGACTTATATCAGCTGAAAGCTTAAATTCTTGTTAATCTAACTACTATGTCCGATTTACAGCAGCTATCGCAGTGAAAACATGGCATGCGATTGTTTGAGGATGGCGCCCCACATCAAAACATTTTTCCACCGGCACAGGTTGTCATCCAAAGGGTCCCAGCTATAACACGTAGTGTCGTTTTGTTATAAGAAATGATTTGATCTATCCCAAAACGTCTTTAGTTGGCACCATCGATCCACTCGTTCAATTTGCAGAGAAAGGAATCCGAAAATCTAGCCCTAAACTTTGTTTCAACAAGTCAAAATACATTTCCATTTACTCCTCAGATACCCTAAAATGTAAATCAAACTTGTTGACCAATCAGGACTGCACGTCACAATTTAGTTCATGTTTTTTTTTACGTAGTTATTACACCATCACGCGTATTTCATAAGTCACAACGATTCATATGCTACGCTGCTAGTAAAGTTGTCTCGTGCCATTTTTATATTTGAGAATTAACCAATGATATTAGGCCACTCTTGGCCATGTTTAGAAACCTGAGTCTTTTGACACTATACAAAACGAGTCATCCCGCAGTGTGTGTGATTATACCCTGATGAAGACCGCTTGGCTGTCGAAATGTTGGATATTACATTTTTGCATCTGAGCTCCTAAAGTGCGGCTCTCCTTTATTTTCAAGTTTCCTACTCGCCTAAATAGGTGTGAGTTTCTTTTTCTTCTAGAAGTTGTCTTGTGCACCTACAGTGCTGGTCATTAAAAAAAACTAGCTTGCTCATGGATGCAAACAATGTTCTTCCCCAAAAACATACCAAAATAACAATCTGTTTCAGTAGGTAGCTAGCTAACTATATAGCCAAGTGTCATCTAAAATAACCCTAATTTATAGTTCTTATTTGATTAATGGTGGCCGGACGCATCTACGTGAAGCTAGCCACAATAAATGAGCCATCTTTAAAAATAAAAATCGAAAGGGGCATGCTTATTTAACTAAGAACAGATATAGCCCTTGGTTCACTCCAGACCGGACTGCCCTTGACCAGCACAAAAACAACCTGTGGCGTACTGCACTAGCTTCGAATAGTCCCTGCGATATGCAACTTTTCAGGGAAGTCAGGAACCAATACAGTTAGTTTGAAAAAGATAGCCTTTGCTTTCCTAAACAGAAATTGGCATCCTGCAGCACTAATTCCAAAAAGTTTTGGGACACTAAAGTCCATGGAGAATAAGAGTACCTCCTCCCAGCTGCCCACTGCTCTGAGACTAGGAAACACTCACCACTGAAATCCATGATAATTTCAATAAGCATGTCTCTACGGCCGGCCATGCTTTCCACCTGGCTACTCCAACCCCGGCCAACAGCTCTGCACACCCCACAGCAATTTTCCCTGGATCCATACAAATCAGCTGGGCTAGACAATCTGGACCCTCTTCCTAAAATTATCCACCGCCATTGTTGCAACCCCTATTACTAGTCTGTTCAACCTCAGATTCCTAAAGATTGGAAAGCGGCTGTGGTCATCCCCGCTCTTCAAAGGGGGAAGACACTCGACCCAAACTGTTACAGACCAATAGCCATCCTGCCGTGCCTTTCTAAAATCTTCGAAAGACAAGTTATCAAACAGCTCACCGACTATTTTAAATCCCACAGTACCTTCTCCCCTATGCAATCTGGTTTTCAAGCCATCTTCATCGACCTGGCCAAGGCTTTCGACTGTCAATCACCGCATTCTTATCGGCAGACTCAACAGCCTTGGTTTCTCTAATGACTGTCTCGCCTGGTTCACCAACTACTTCTCCGATTTGACACACTGAACTCTGTCTGAGGACATGTTGTCCGGACCTCTGGCAGTCTATGAGGGTGCCACAAGTCTCAAAACGAAATGGACGCACTTCAACCGATCGCATCACTACTCTGGACGGTTCTGAATATGTTGACAACTATAAATACCTAGGTGTCTGGCGAGACTATAAACTCCTTAGACTCATTAAGCATCTCCAATCCAAAATTAAATCTAGTCAGTTTATTTCACAACAAAGCCTCCTTCACTCATTCTGCCTAACATACCATTGTAAAACTGACTATCCTACCGATCCTTGACTTCGGCGACGTCATTTATAAAATAGCAGTCTGTCACAGTGCCATCCGTTGTCACCAAAGCCCAATATACATACCACTGTGACCTGTATGCTCTCGTTGGCTGGCCCTCACTACATATGTGTTGCCAAACCCACTGGCTACAGGTCATCTAAAAGTCTTTGCTCAATTGCGCAATTGTAATTACTTCACTATTGGCCTATTTATTGCCTTACCTCATTTGCACACACTGTATACAGATTTTTCTATTGTGTTCGACTGTACATTTGTAACTGTTTGTTTTTGTCACACTGCATTGCTTGATCTTGGCCAGGTCGCAGTTGTAAATGTGAACTTGTTCTCAACTGGCCTACCTGGTTAAATAAAAAAAGTGGACTTTTCCATTACATTTATTTTGAAGGCTAGGTCATTGACAGTGATGCAAATGAATACAAATTGTAGAATTATGCCATAGTTAAATAGATCATGCTAAACGAAGTTGGTATGTTGTTAATATCACACTGGATATATTATACTTTAGAATTGCATTGGGGGCATACTTTTTTCACTGTACAGCCTTACCTATGGATTGTGGATCAATGACATGGGGTATCAGTCTACTCAGTGATACCCAGAGAATATTAGCATCGTAGCTCTTATTGCGGGACATTTGTCAACCTGTGTGTATTGAACAATATTCCAGAGGAAAAACAATACTGAATCAAATCAAAGTTTGTCACGTGCGCCAAATACAACAGGTGTAGACCTTAGTGAAATCCTTACTTACAGGCTCTAACCAAAAGTGCGAAAAAGGTATGTGTGTGTGGGTAAGTAAAGGAATAAAACCGTAAAACCACATTTGAAAATAAGAGTAGCAAGGCTACATACAGACACCGGTTAGTCAGGCTTAGAGGTAGTATGTACATGTAGTTAGGGTTAAAAGTGACGATGCATATATGATGAACAGAGAGTAGCAGTAGGGTAAAGAGGGGTTGGCGGGTGGTGGGACAATGCAGATGGTTAGACAATGTGCGGGAGCACTGGTTGGTCGGGCTAATTGAGGTAGTATGTACTACGCAGATGTTTTGGTGTCTGATTACTCAATTCCCAACGTTGTCCTCAGAGTTCACTGTTACCCCCATTTCATTGATCCCCAATCCTTAGGTAAAGCTGTACAGTGGAATATGAATGTCAATGCACACCATAGGCTGACTGGGGAGGTGATTTCACAGTCATGTGATAAGAGCTACAATGCTAATATTTGCATTAACGCTTCAAAGTTGTGTTCTGTGGGTGTCACAGAATAGACTGATGCCCCATTTTATTGCTTCACATTCCAACCTTGTTAAATGTAACATTATCTAGTCAAAATATGGCATGATTCCACCAATTGTAACCTTCTGAATCGCTTTCAACTAGGTACTTTTATTTTGAAGGCATACTGCAAATTCCACTATTGTGCCTAATCCCTATTGTGGCTAGCTTCACAACACGGTCAGGTCGAGCGTCACTAGCCAGATGAAGCTAGCTGGCTGCTTATAACGTTAGCTTTGTGCAAAGGGGTTAAGTAGCTGGCTAGCCATTTATGTTCATGAACTGAAATTTCAATAGGTAAATAGTTACTCACAAGGATTCCTAAATCATTTCTAAGAATAGTGAAAATGACTGCAGTTTCTACTGGTCATATTGGTGTTAGCGAGGTACCAAGCTAAAGCTTTCTAGCCCAGAAGTTGCAGTCAAACAAATGATGCGGTATTGTAAATACAGTTAGTGGCCGGTGTTTGCAGACTTTTGTACAGCTTTGACAGGGCTACTGATACTTGGCTTACACGTACAAAGTCAACACGCACAACATTCTATAATAGAATAATGTTATTTGACGTGCATCTTTTTGTACACACAAAGACTCAAACTGTGTTCCATGGCATGTCGTGAAGCTATTACTGTGGAACTCCGGTAGGGCAACACCTGAACATTAGCACACTTGGTAACATTAGTGTGTAACGGTTCTCAGCCAGTCGCGAAAGCCAACATCATCCACGACAGAGCGGGTGATTTTTCGAGGGCAATGAAGCCATTATGTTGGCGTTAATGGATTTTGCCTTTGAGTGGTCTCACTGAAATATTCTTACTCTTTTTAAATGACTGCCTGACTTGTTAACTACTCGAACCACACAGCAGACATTGTGGGCTAGGTTAGGAATGCGGTGTTGCATGTTTAGCACAAAATTGTACGTGGCGTCATAGGTATGCACGTCAGCTTTGACGTCGGTTTTTCACGTCGCCGCTAAACTAGATATAGGGTCCATACCTATGTTGGCACTTTTAGCTAATAGCGTCCGATTCCAATATGTTCACTGATATAGCGTACAGCCCTAATAAAGACATATTGGAAAACCACAGGCATGTACACAGAACCACAGACAGTAGTGCTGGTGAATGGTAGGAGCACCAGGTGGGCTTCTGTACTGCACCTGTTTGTGGTCTGGCAACCCGTCAGTGCTGGGGAAGCAGAGGGGCTGGGTGTTGGGCTCAAGAGCATTACACTGGTAGTGGAGCTGAACCCTGGGGCCTGACACCTGGGTCTTTCGCATCTCGCTCCCCCTATAGGAGATGGTGATCTCCAAATCCCAGAGGGATGAGTGGACAGCAGGCAGGTTGAGCAGGGCATCCGGATTTACTGTTGGGAGATCGGAAAGGTCATCAAATAAGTTACATTGTACTGCATGAGTGAAATGCACTTTATTTTCTAGTACAGAAAATACATGGTAAAATGATATTTACGCAACAAGTTGGATGTATGGATTTCCTTGACTTGTGGCTGTATGGCCCTGGCATACCTTGGTAGTATGGCTGCTGTACTAGGACTGGTGGCACTGGGTGGTGTGTGTGTACCGGTATAGAATTCTCTTGAGAAGAAAGGAAGAGTTATGTCTTATGTCATTAGAAAGCTTTTTCCAGAATTTTGTATTTAAAATATTTGTCATTAACAACCCATTGTAAGGAGTTACTTTCTACAGGTGGGGAGGTGCTGTACCTGTATGTTGGTTCAGGTCTAGGGGGTTCAAGGTTAGGTTGCTAAAGTTCAGTATATCATGCTGTTGTGGAGGAGGATAAAAATACAGTCACAGATTTAACATAAGTTTGTCTTTGAAAAAGAAGAAGACTAGAATAATGGTTTCTATCAGGGCTGGGTTAAATAACCAGCTCCTGGTTCAATATAGATGTACTATTACTATACCTCCATGCCTAGGGGTGTGTTTTCTGTAGGGATGAGAGCACAGTCAAGGCCATAGTTCTCCAGAGTGATTTCTTCTCTGTGCGGGCTCTCATAGTTATCTGTTTAATATATATATAAATAAATAAAAAAAGAGCAAGAGGAGACTCAAGTTGGCTACCTGAGCTAATGCATAGGCTTTAGTTCAGTAGGCTAACAGTCTTGTGGCATTTAAGTTACACAAGCCATAGCGATCTTACACTCATTGATGACCAGGTAGACTTTATGGGGGTCGTTTGAGTCCTTGGAGTGGTCTTCCACCATCTTGAAACGCCTGCACAGGCTGTTCAGTGCAGAGCGGAAGTTAGTCTTCCACTTTGCCTTGTCAGTGGGATGCTCATTGATTTTCCCACTGACCACTGCCCATGCCTGTAACCAGATAATTGAACTGTCATCATAACAAGTTACTTATTAGATTATTATACATAACAAATGTAATGATTCATGCGCTGCAGTTCACAATCAAACCACAGCCTCTATTGCCTTGACTTTCTGCATAGCTCTGGCCACCTTCCACAATATATTCCTTACCCTGAATATTTTACGGTCGTCCTCGGAGCAATCCTTCCTAGAATTGTGTTTCCACGGGACTCTGAACTTATTGTTGTCAATAAAGAACAAACCAGTGTATTGCTCGGTCCGCACCTGTTCTATCAGCCAGTCAGCGAACTGAGGTTTGCAGCTGAAACATGCAGGGAAAAATCAAATAGCCTACATACTTAGAAGAGGGGTAGTATATCGGCAACATTGGTGAGTGAAGTGTCATTGAAAGAGCACGTCTTTATTCCAGAGAGAGACTACCATTGCACTACCTCGCAACAGTCAATGCAATATGTATTTTTATTTTTACAGTAGTCTAAAAGCACAGTACATTCACTAAGCATAGCCGAGCTGTTGGAAATATCAATCGAACTCTATTCTACATGTATCAATTTAAGTACTATAGTCCGCAGATTACCAGAAAATGATCTCTGTTTACCTGACGTACAGATATGAAAAGTGTTACTTACCTTTGCATCTTTAATGCTTAGACGCGTCGGCTGTTTGACTGTGGACGTGTACTACTGTGTCAGTGTTCTAATTGTTTTCAGTTCAATGCCGGGCAGAAACGTTTTATAGGCGTCGTGATGTCATATAGTTGGACTTCCTCATTGAACAGAGATGACGAGATGAATGTATTATGTATTCTCACAGTTGGTTGTGTACCTTAACCCATTGCCCCTATGTGTATCTAACTCGTTGATTAAGTGTAACACATTGTGTTGAGCATTGAGAAACGTCGGTCTGAAAGTGAAAATTATGCTGCGACGATAGATCGCACATTCTTAATTGCATCATCTTCTTGTTCAGTCAACAAATTGTAACGAAACAAGCAAAATTGGCAATTTTTCTGCAATCAAGCTGTGACAGGGTCATTAATATACAACACATAATAGCCTGTATCATAACCAGTGGCGACCCGTCATTCAGGGCAGATGGGGCTCTAAGACCCACATTTTTTTGCACAAAAAAATAAATATATATATATATTTTTTTTGTGGGGCTTGCATGTTATTTTGGCATTAATACGTGTCTCATATTAGTTTGCAAACAATGTAATATATATATATAATTGAGTTAATAAAGCTGCATTACAACCAGGGTCTCATTTTTGTTTTCTTGGGTAAGGCAGCTCCAAAATGTAGGTGTTTCAGCCTAGCTCAGTGCTTTCTGTGGTGGTGGGGCGGGCCAGCAGAAAATAGGAGCATTGCACTGTGATTGGCTCAGAAATCTGTCACTCATGGGGACCTTGCACAATCGCCTAGCTTCAGTCCTTTAGTAATGGTTGACATCCAAAGTTTCAGCCCTTTGGGTCCTACCATAGAGTTATATTACAAGTGCCCTTTCAAGAAGGCTCAAGGTCATTGGTCACAGAAATTACATCAAATCACATTATATGTACAGTAGTTTGATTGGACTGATCATGTCAACATCTTACTTTCACAATCTTAGCTAGCAGTCATCATCGTGAATTACGTCTAATGGCATTTAAAAAAAATCCTTGTCATATGAAGAGAAGAGAAAATATAGATGAAACGTATCGGCGCTCATCTGCCTTCGGACATAAACATTACACAACAAGTTGGAAATCGCAAATTCAACAATGAGTTGTTTGGAAGGAATCGTTGACAGTGGCTAACTGCAAGTATTGCAACTGGGATGTCAGACTAGGAAAATACATTTTGAACTATCACCCAACTCGGAATTGTAAATATATTTCTGCCGCGCACAACAAGGTGAGTCCAAAAATGTCTTATATGCTGCTGCATAAATGATGTAATATGCCATGGAGATATGGTCAGCCATATCAGCTATGCTTTTTAAAAAGGCAGTAAATGAGGCTGAATTAATTGTTTCGCTGCCAGACAAGGCTCCGCTGATAGCCAGGTGTAGTAGTGGTAAGGATTCACTCCATTGTGCTGGAAAGAAGCTCTGCTGTTAGGACAGCTATATGTAGGCCCTAAATGTTATAGTGCAATTAATGTACTGTTTAGTGTTGTGTTGTGTAGTGGCTTCGTTGGCATGCGTCAAAACACATTTGAGGGGGGAGTTTGCCCCACCAAGATTTTATTGCTAAAATCACCATTGATCATAACAAACATTTAGGATGTCAATCTGACTCTTATACAGAGAGATCAGCATTTATTTATATTTTGACAGCAGGCTGATAGCATGTAGAGCACCGAGCAGAAGTTCAAATGTCATACAGCACCTTAATATAATAATAATATAATATATGCCATTTAGCAGACGCTTTTATCCAAAGCGACTTACAGTCATGTGTGCATACATTCTACGTATGGGTGGTCCCTTGTTTTGGAGTTTTTGTTTTAGGTATTAGATAGATATTAATTTATTTGGGATTGGGTCTTGGAAAGCAGGTAATGGTAATGCATCATAATCATCAGTAAGACTGGATTAACACGGGACTGAATGACCCATCATGCATTTTACTCCCATCCTTCTGTATCAATCAAAAGTATTTATAAGGCCCTTTTTACATCAGCAGATGTCACAAAGTGCTATACAGAAACCCAGCCTAAAACCCCAAACAGCATGCAATGCAGATGTAGAAACATGGTGCCTAGGAAAAACTCCCTAGAAAGGTAGGAACCTAGGAAGAAACCTAGAGAGGAACCAGGCTCTGATGGGTGGCCAGTCCTCTTCTGGCTGTGCCAGGTGGAAATTATAGGAGTACATGGCCATTTAATGCCAAATTATTCTTCAAGATGTTCAAACATTCATAGATGACCAGTTGGGTCAAATAATAATCAGTGGTTGTAGAGGTTGCAACAGATCAGTTCCTCAGGAGCAAATGTCAGTTGGCTTTTCATAGCTGAAAATCAAGAGGTCAGAATCAAGAGGTCAAGAGCAGGTGCGGTAGAGAGAGAGAGTCAAAACAGCATGTTCGGGACAAAGTAGTACGTTCGGTGAACAGGTCAGGGTTCCCTAGCCGCAGGCAGAACGGTTGGAACTGTAGCAGCAGCATGACCAGGTAGACTGGAGACACCCAGGAGTCATCAGGCCAGGTAGTCCTGAGGCATGATCCTAGGGCTCAGGTCCTCTGGGAGGGGAGGTAGACCTGTATGTGACAACTGTAACATTCCATTTGACTGGTTCTAAAGGGGTTTTATGCAAATAGAAATTCAATGACATGCTAGTTTTGTTTCGACACCCCTATCCCGCTAGTGGATGGATGCTAGGCTATTAGGGAGTGAGAATGCACTGAAAGCATGTGTCACTGCTTAAAGAATTCTAATTGCAGGAAGTGTGTCTCATGTTATCGCCAGCAGTGGAAATTCACAAACAATTTTTTTTTTATCTCTATGCCAACTGTGGTCCATATGGTAAATTCTGAAGGTCCTTTCATTGCATTGAACAATACCTCCTGGGATATCATTGGGATTTCAAGCATACAGAGGAAGACAAAGGCCCCTAGAACCCTGCAACTAGAAACGTTTGAATCAGAAACTGAGTGCTTGCATCAGCAATCCACATATGTTGTAGGCCTAATGACTTTAAATCATATAGTCGTTCTAATTTTATATCAAAGTTGATAGAATGCAGATATATTTACTTATAAGTAAACACACATTTCACTACAGCCCTTTGAGTTCGATTCAAACATGACCTAATACATTCATTCATTCTACAAGGCACCCTTCTACTTCAGCCATGTTGCCACTTGCCTGGACAGAAGTAGTGGATTGGGTTGCAGTCCAGGGTTTGTGAGCTAACTATAACCCACAACATCTGCTATGAGTGATGTGCTCTTGGTTTGAAAGAGGATCCGGGGTGGCTCACCACAGATGGTTACTTATGAAACTTCACTGTAAATACAAGATTACGCATTGTTCCTATTTATAACCCCACATTTGTGACAGTGAGCTGAGTGAGAGGGGGTGGATACGCCCTCTTGACGCGAGAACCTCTAATATTGTCTCTCAGCTGGGCCTAGAATAACAGTTCCCTTTTCCAACCATTCTCTTTTAATACAACCACACTGACATGTAATAGGGGGAACACTAGGATGTATAATAATCATATTTCCTCCTTATCCTAGATCAGTGTCCTCCCACCCACACATCATGAGTAGGAAGCAATGGTAGGCTGCCACACAGTGATGAAAAAGCAAAAGTCATATCACTGTCTATTACTATTTCAGTCTCTATCACTACAACCACTGTGGCAGTCTAGTACTCTCTCTATTTGTCTCAAGCAAGCCTCTATTTAGCATAGGTCAGACTATCTTCACTGCCTCAGTGAGCCTAATCAAGGCATCACACTCTGGTTTACCTGTGGTAAATGGACTAAATGTAGTCTCATTATACCTATACAATACATGCTCCACCATGTCTGTCTCAAGAATGAGGAAGCGAAATTCACACTACCTGAACACTTCCCTTTTGCCTCTCATTGTAATTGTTGTTGTGCCCTAATCGGTGGTTTGTCTTTTTGTAGGAGCTGGCCTCTGTGACCAGGTGTAGGCCCCTGGACCGGCACCAGGGAAGGATGTAGCTCCCTCATTCAGATGCTGAAGTGCAGTTTTCACATCCCAATTCACACACACACGCACGCATGTGGCCACACACACACGCATGTGGCCACACACACACACACACGCATATGGCCACACACACACACACACGCATGTGGCCACACACACACACACACACACACACACACACACACACACACACACACACACACACACACACACACACACACACACACACACACACACACACACACACACACACACACACACACACACACACACACACACACACACACAGTTGGTGTGTTGCACAGGCCTTTGGTGGAGAATGGAGAAGTGTGGGTAGAGATTTACTCAAGTGTGTGTCGAGGTCTAAGGATTAATTCAGAAATGTTTAGGAAAATTTCTTGAAAAACTTCTTACTTTAATTTGTGATGAGCACTTGTCATACTAGGAAGTGCATGAAAATGCTTCATACCATTAAGACAGTTTAGACACTGAATTGTGGCCAAACTTTCTTACCAGTTTCTTACCAGTATACCTAAATTATTCAGCATTTTGCAGCACCGAGAGGAGAGCATGTATTGTTGAGCAGACAATTAAGAGAGAGTTCTGTATCAAAGATCCCCGAGAAACCTGTATTTTAGGGAGTTTTGAGGGGGAAATCCAAACTGCTTCTCTTTGGAGATTGAGACCATCAGAAACAACCATTTCTCTCTATTTTTCTCTCTGTCTCCCTCCACACCATTCTGTCAATCTGTATCCCTTCCTCTCTCTATATCAGTCTGTCTCTGATGTTCTGTCTGTCTGTCTCTCCCTGTCTCCATCCTCTCTCAATTGTCTGCAATTATCAACACTATCTAAATAGACTGGTATGTTTAATATCTACTGTAACTCTGTACCCCAGAGTATAGTCAGGTCTGATACTGTATACTGTACGTATAGGCTGGTTTCTTCACTATGAGTGCTTGTAAAAGGATCATAAAGAGATGTACTGTACGCACCCACGTGTCCCTGTATTGGCATAATACTGTTTGTTTTGGACTTCCTGTGGGTGTGTCACGCGGGACTAGGTGTGTGTGCAGGAATCAGATGCAGAGAGAGAGTACCGGAGTAAAGTGCTTTACTATTGCACACCAAACTGATACGCCCAATACAATACAGGGCGCAGGACACTATACCAGACAACCCAAAACCACAGGGTGTCCAGTATAGAAAACAAAATACACCACAACCTAATATGTACACACATAACAAAAGACAATCCCGCACAAAACAAGGGCGGGTCAAACTACTACATATAGGGAAGCTAATTAAACCAAAATACACACAGGTGAAACTAATAAGACAAAACCAACAGACAAACGAAAAAGGGATCGGTAGTGGCTAGTAGGACGGTGACGACGACCATCGAGCACCACCCGAACAGGCAGGGGAGCCAACTTTGGCGGAAGTCGTGACAGGGTGTTTATTTTCTCATCTGTGTGAAGGTGGGTATTGCATCACCAGTTGAAACTAGTTTTATCCCCAGGTCCAGGTTTGACCAGCTCCTGACCTGCCAATGATAATAGACCAACACAACTAACTGTCAGGTATATTTGATATTGTTTATATACAGTACCAGTCAATAGTTTTAGCACACCTACTCATTCAAGGGTTTTTCTTTATTTGTACTATTTTCTACATTGTAGAATAATAGTGAATACATCAAAACTATGAATTAACACATATGCAATCATATAGTAACCCCCAAAATATGTTATATTTGAGATGCTTCAAAGCAGCCACCCTTTGCCTTGATGACAGCTTTGCACATTCTCTCAACCAGCTTCACGAGGCAGTCACCTGGAATGCATTTCAATTAATAGGTGTGCCTTTATGGAATTTATTTCCTTCTTAATGCATTTGAGCCAATCATTTGTGTTGTGACAAGTTAGGGTTGTTATACAGAAGATAGCCCTATTTGGTAAAAGACCAAGTCCATATTATGACAAGAACAGCTCAAATAAGCCAATAGAAATTACAGTCCATAATTACTTTAAGACATGAAGGTCAGTCAATGCAAAACATTTAAAGCACTTTGAAAGTTTCTTAAAGTGCAGTCGCAAAAACCATCAAGAGCTATGATGAAATCAGGCTCTCAGGATGACCACCACAGGAAAGGAAGACCCAGAGTTACCTCTGCTGCAGAGGATAAGTTCATTACAGTTACCTGCACCTCAGATTGCAGCCCAAATAAATGCTTCTTAGAGTTCAAGTAACAGACACATCTCAACATCAACTGTTCAGTGGAGACTGCGTGAATCAGGCCTTCATGGTTTAATTTTTGCAATGAAACCACTACTCAATAAGAAGAAGGGACTTGCTTGGGCCAAGAAACACGAGCAATGGAAATTAGACCGTGGAAATCTGTCCTTTGGTCTGATGAGTCCAAGTTTTAGATTTTTGGTTCCAACCGCCAAGTCTTTGTGAGACGCAGAGTAGGTGAATGGATTATCTCTGCATTTGTGGTTCCCACCGTGAAGCATGGAGGAGGAGGTGTGATGGTGTGGGGGTGCTTTGCTGGTGACACTGTCTGTAATTTATTTAGAATTCAATGCACACTTAACCAGTATGGCTACCACAGAATTCTGCAGTAATGCGCCATCCCATCTGGTTTGCGCTAAGTGGGACTATCATTTGTTTTTCAATAGGACAATGACCTAAAACACACCTCCAGGCTGTGTAAGGGCTATTTGACCAAGAAGGAGAGTGGTGGAGTGCTGCATCAGATAACCTGGCCTCCACAATCACCTGACCTCAACCCAATTGAGATGGTTTGGGATGAGTTGGACCGCAGAGTGAAGGAAAAGCAGTGAACTCCTTCAAGCCTGTTGGAAAAGTATTCCTCATGAAGCTGGTTGAGAGAATGCCAAGGGTGTGCAAAGATGTCATCAAGGCAAAGGGTGCTTACTTTGAATAACCTTTTTTGGTTACTACTTGCTTCCATAAGTGTTATTTCATAGTTTTGATGTCTTCACTATTATTCTACAATGTAGAACATAGTTCAGATAAAGAAAAACCCTGGAATGAGTAGGTGTTCCAAACTTTTGACTGGTGCTGTATACACTGAGTTTACAAAACATTAAGAACATTTGTTCTTTCCATGACAGACTGACTAGGTGAATCAAGGTGAAATCTATGATCCCTTATTGATGTCACTTGTTAAATCCTCTTCAATCCATGTAGATGAAGTGGAGGAGACAGGTTAAATAATACTCCTTGAAACAATTGAGACATGGATTGTGTGTGTGTGCCATTAAGAGTGTAAATGGGCAAGATTTTGTCTCTATTTAAGTGCCTTTGAATGGGGTATGGTATTAGGTGCCAGGCGCACCTGTTTGTATCAAGAACTGCAACGCTGCTGAGTTTTTCATGCTCAACAGTTTCCCGTATGTATCAAGAATGGCCCACCACGCAAAGGACATCCTGCCAACTTGACACAACTGTGAATTTAGGCTGTTCTCAATATTAGGAAGGTGTTCTTAATGTTTTGTAAACTCAGTATAACCAGTGAAGGCTGCTGACGGGAGAACGGCTCATAATAATGTCCTGAACGGAGCAAATGGAATGGCATCAAACACCTGGAAACCATGGAAACCATGTGTTTGATGTATTTGAAACCATTCCACTAATTCCGCTCCAGTCATTACCACGAGCCCATCCTCCCCAATTAAGGTGCTGCCAACCTTCTGTGGTGTAAACATTCTGCACATTAAGAAACAAATAGGCCTACTTCATTAAGCACAGCTGAAGAAAACACCGCATCACTATTCCCTATTGCCACATTTAACTCAACCCTTTAGTAGTCTATTGTGTTCTTGTTGGTGCATAATTTGAACTCGGAGACAAAATAATAATCAATAGCATAATAGTAATGTGGCCTATTGAAATACGGTTCCTTTGAAAAGCCATAGCACCAATCTTGAAGCTTATGCACTGCTGCTCTCTACTGGCCGATAGCGATATGGGAAGATACGATTGTACGGCTGGATGTGTTATTTTCATCGCCAGAGGTCACTACGTGTTTATTTTTAACGCGACTTGACAAGATATTCGAGATGTCCCGTTGAATGTAATATTAGTTTACAATACACGACGAGAGCCGGAGAAGAGCATTGATTTCAATTTGAGACCATTTGTTGAAAATCGCTCAATTCACTAACGTGTTTGTAAGAGCGGAAAGAATGTTACGAGTTATCATACAAAATGTTGAAATTCTATAAACAATGGAATGAGGAATAATCAAAAAGCCTATTGTCCTTTTTACACATTATGTGGAGGATTAGGTTTGTGCAGCCATTTGACCATAAATAACGTAAGGACTGTTGTTGCAACGTGCTGTCCAGTCGAATGTGGTGCTGAAAACGACAATCCAACATTGACCAAGGGGAAAATCGCCTCAAACGAAAACAAAGTTCAGGGTGGTACCTAAAGTTGTATATGTATTAATACGTCCAATGTGCGTAATAACTGCCTCGTTGAATAGGCCTAGTTATAACATATTTGTAGCCTAAATAGCCAAATCCATATTGGCGAATATACGTTTTACGAATGACAATTGAGGCTTGCATTTGAGTGTTGGAATGGCACAGAATCCAACCGATCGTCAGCTGCCAATATTGCCAGGCAGTAGATGCTTGAATCTCTATGCAGACAATGTGCACCTGTAGCGCACTCGTTGTGCGGTCATTGGGCACGGCAGACATACCCACAACTCATATTACTTTAAATGAATCGTGTTTCTATGCAAGGTCTATAATTCTACACAGAGACACGCTTGCCTTTTTATTTTCCTCTTAATGGCTGTAGCCTGGATACCGGAGAGAGCGTCCTTGGTATTTGCGATTTTAAAGAGCGAGAGGAGAAGGATGGAAGGGGAGAGACTGATAATTTGAAGACGTGCCAGGGGTACATTGTCAAATTCAAAAGGCATTTAAAGCACCAAACCATTCACTTTTTTAATTCTCTCCTATTTTTTTTCTTTCTCTCTGTCTTGCTTTCCTTTTGCCCGGTTGCAGGCCGTTTGAATCCACCACTGGGCTTTCAAGTTGGAGACATTGGAATGTAAATGAGCCCAGCGCGTGCTCCTGGCGCAGTGAAAGCTCGGGATTGTTTATTGAGCTCCTGGAGCCACGCGCCTGGCTCGCGGAGTAGGCTAGCAGAAGAATCACACAGCGGGGCGGGGCCTCGCGGGGAAGCGTGCATCTCCAAAGGGGTGGGGTGTGGGGCGCGTGTTGAAAAGAGGAGTGCTGCCAAAGTTTGGGTCAGATCGGCTCGTGGAGTAAGCAAGCGCGGTCAAGAAAGACTTGGACACCAAAAAGCCACAGCGCTTCAGCTATAGCCACACGGTCCCCACGCGAAGGACACGAGAGCAGTGCACTGTCAACCTCTGTCTATATTTTCTTCTCTTCTTCTCTGTCAGTGAGGGTGCGCTGTTGCAAATCCCATCTGTCAGTAGGTCTGTCTCACCACCGACCAAGATGGAGACTACCACCATCACCACCACGCAACTGGCGCAGAACGCATGCCCATTTGTACTGACGGAGAGACGCACCACCATCACCCTGCACGCTCCAGCCCAGGAGTGCGCACTCTCCAATGACACCACTGCAGCCGGCTACCAAAGCAAGACCACCGTGCTGAAAAGACAGCGCTCCAGCTCCCCGGAGCTCCTGCGCTGCAAGCGGCGGCTCAGCTTTAACGGACTCGGGTACTCCATCCCTCAGCAACTCCCTGTTGCCGTGGCTCGGCGAAACGAGCGCGAGAGGAACCGAGTCAAGCAGGTCAACATGGGCTTTCAGACGCTGCGTCAGCACGTGCCCAACGGGGCAGCCAACAAGAAGATGAGCAAAGTGGAGACGCTGCGGTCCGCCGTGGAGTATATTCGAGCTCTGCAGCAGCTACTAGACGAGCATGATGCTGTGTCAGCCGCCTTCCAGTGCGGGGTGCCTTCCCCTACCATCTCCAACAGCTACTCCGCCGAGCCAGAGTCACCCCACTCCACCTGTTCCTCCGACGAGGGGAGCTATGAGCCCCTGAGCTCCGAGGAGCAGGAGCTGCTGGACTTTACCACCTGGTTCGACAGATACTGAGACACCGGTAGCCTAATTGTCGTTACCATCCCACAGCACCTGTGTATAGGCAGGGCACCTGTGTATAGGCAGGGGTTTCTTCTAACAGAAGTGACTCGAAGTTGAAAATAATGTCAATTTATTCGATTCACTCTGCAAGGCGAGGCACCCGTGAACACTCTTGGCACCAACTTGCTCTCTCTCTCCCCTCACCAGGCAGCGTTTGCAGGTGGAAAGCAATAAGAAAGAGGAAAGTAAAGCAGAGTTACCGTTGCTATGCTACAAGAGAGGAGGGAGTACAACGAACTGCCATTTGGTTCCCCTCGGAACAACAGGGGGAGATACTGTGTGCGCTCACGCATGGACAACGCGTCGAATGACTGCAGGGTGACGCTTGGAATTATTTATTTATTGATGACTTTGAATAAGTGCATTAATAAATGAAACAGCAGCGGTGCAGTCCGCACAGTAGCCAAGAAGAGGTACACGGTTGTGGCTCAAGGACTTTGCTGTTGACACCAGTTTCAGATAAGGGCAAGACTCCTTCAACTGACTGCATCTGATGGGGAGATTGTATCGAAGATGACCCGCGACCTGAAATGAACTTTGTGGGTGTACATTGCCTGAAATTGACATTCTTATTTTCAAATATAAAGACGTATTTTTGTTAATTGAGATAAATGAAAATGTTCTGCAACCACGAACACTGCCACTTTGCTGACAGTGAGAGCTCACGAGATGTGATAAGTATGACTGGACAACTGGACAATTGAATTGGCACATATGTCTGTGTCATGCGATTGGTCACAATATATTTGACATCCTCCCGTGAAAGATTGAAGGGTTTTACGTGGGATGGAGACCTTTATCAATGTATGCACTTGCTCTCCGTTTTTCCTAGCCTCCTAAAGTGTACATATGCGATTTTAAACAGATATATTTTGTGTAATCAGTTTTTTTTAATGAATAAAGATATCTCTATTTATATTATATTATATGATGTTGTTGCATTATTATGTGGACACAGTTTTGAATTGATTTTCTTAGCCTTGTCAAATAGTAGGTATAGGCCTGACAGGCATACTCACAAATTATAGGCTATATGATTTGATTATTATGTACACACACTTGAATCATATTTACAAATATATCTGATGGTCTGCACTGAGCAAACAGAGACTTCTTCTAAGGTTCTATTCAAAGGCCAAGTCTGACCATTTACCAAGCTGTTTTGGCACACAAGGGAGAACTGCGCAGCTGTGTGAACACTCAATAACCATTTAAAGACGTGCACCATGCCTTGCGCGTGGTCTGTATAAAGAACGGGGAGATTAATATTAGGTTTCATGCACTGCATTGTTTCCTTTTCATTCGCTTTCTCTCCTCTCAATAACACAGAGGGCCTGGAGCGGAGGGTGGGAGGGAAGGCGATATAGTATATATATATATATATGAGAGAGAGAGAGAGAGATGGAGGGAGAGGTATATACTATTCACTTTCTTCAGAGGGAGGGAGGGTAGGCGGGCGGGCTGGCGGGCGATAGAGAGAGATGGAGGGAGGGAGAGGTGTATATACTATTCACTTTCTTCAAAGGGCTAGGCCCTATAGTTACTTTGAAATATGGCTCAGCGAAAGTCAGGAAGACAATGCAGCGGGTCAAAAATTCTTATTGGCCGATTGAGAACAGTCTACATAAAACCTTGGTTTGTAGACTACTTTTATCCCCGACTGTGTTTTTCAGGGCGCACACAACCCAATCAAAAAGCACAACACCCCATTGTGCGCACCATTGTGTCTGTCTTTGCGACTCATTATGCGTAATATGAGGGAGCCTCCATTGTAAATAAACATCGATGCCAGAATCTACGAGACAGAAAAATAAATAACTCGTTTAATTTCACCTGGTATAGGCTACATTATCTCTCGTTGGAATCATAATAAAACCCAACTGTAAGAGCTGGGATCGAGGCTGATATAATATGCAAGGCCAATATGTTTTGCGTCATTTGGGTTGAATTCTAAAACATGCTAACTCCGGATTTACAAAACGGATACCAACATTTTGATAAGCAATGGAATGAGTCTACACTCTTAGAATAATAGCATCTGGATGCTTCATACATGGCACCCCTTAAGGCTCTATATAGAACTGAACCCCATATAGAACCCTATATGGAACCCAAGGGTTCTATATGGAAACAATTTTGAAGAAAAACCCCTGGGCCTCTGTTCAAAGAACCCTACAAAGGGGTTCTACACTGAACAAAAATATAAATGCAACATAAATGCAACAATCTTAAAGGTTTTACTGAGTTACAGTTCAGTCAAATGTTTCAGGTAGCCTTCCACAAGCTTCCCACAATAAGTTGGGTGAATTTTGGCCCATTCCTCCTGACAGAGCTGGTGTAACTGAATCAGATTTGTAGGCCTCCTTGCTCGCACACGCTTTTTCAGTTCTGCCCACAAATTTTCTATGGGATTGAGGTCATGGCTTTGTGATGGCCACTCCAATACTTTGACTTTGTTGTCCTTAAGCCATATTGCCAAAACTTTGGAAGTATGCTTGGGATCATTGTCCATTTGGAAGACTAATTTGTGACAAAGCTTTAACTTATGTCTTGAGATGTTGCTTCACTATATCCACATAATTTTCCATCCTCTTGATGCCATCTATTTTGTGAAGTGCACCAGTCCCTCCTGCAACAAAGCACCCCCACAACATGATGCTGACACCCCCTATTTTTGTTTCATCAGACCAAAAAGTATGATCTTTGTCCCCATGTGCAGTTGCAAACCATAGTCTGCCATTTTATGGCGGTTTTGGAGCAGTGGCTTCTTCTTGCTGAGTGGCCTTTCAGGTTATGTTGATATAGGACTCGTTTCGGCTTGTCACCAAAAACACTCAAACTTTTACAGATGCACCATCGAGAGCATCCTGTCTGGCTGTATCACCGCCTGGTACGTAAATTGCTCCGCCCATAACCGTAAGGCTCTCCAGAGGGTAGTGAGGTCTGCAGAACGTATCACCGGGGGCAAACTACATGCCCTCCAGGACACCTACACCACCTGATGTCACAGGAAGGCCAAAAACATCATCAAGGACAACAACAACCCGAGGCACTGCATGTTCACCCCGCTATCATCCAGAAGGCGAGGTCAGTACAGGTGCATCAAAGCGGGGACCGAGAGACTGAAAAACAGCTTCTATCTCAAGGCCATCAAACTGTTAAACAGCCATCACTAACATTGAGTGGCTGCTGCCAACATACTGACTCAACTCTAGCCACTTTAATAATGGAAAATTGATGTAATACATGTATCACTAGCCACTTTAAACAATGCCACTTTACTATAATGTTTACATTCCCTACATTACTCATCTCAAATGCATATACTGTACTCTATACCATCTACTGCATCTTGCCTATGCCGTTCGGCCATCGCTCATTCATATATCTTTATGTACATATTCTTATTCATTCCTTTACTCTTGTGTGTATAAGGTAGTTGTTGTGAAATTGTTAGGTTAGATTACTTGTTAGATATTACTGCATGGTCTGAACTAGAAGCACAAGCATTTCGCTACACTCGCATTAACAGCTTCTAACCATGTGTATGTGACAAATAAAATTTGATTTGATTTGTTTTACTGTGAAAATAGATACTTTTGTACCTGTTTCCTCCAGCATCTTCACAAGGTCCTTTGCTGTTGTTCTGGGATTGATTTTCACTTTTCGCACCAAAGTACATTCATCTCTAGGAGACAGAATGTGTCTCCTTCCTGAGTGGTATGACGGCTGCGTGGTCCCATGGTGTTTATACTTGCATACCATTGTTTGTACAGCTGAACGTGGTACCTTCAGGCATTTGGAATTTGCTCCCAAGGGTGAACTAGTCTTGTGGAGGTCTACAATTTTCTTCTGAGGTCTTGGCTGATTTATTTGGATTTTCCCATGATGTCAAGCAAAGATGCACCGAGTTTGAAGGTGGGCCTTGAAATACATTCACAGGTACACCTCCAATTGACTCAAGTGATGTCAATTAGCCTATCAGAAGATTCTAAAGCCATGACTTCATTTTCTGTAATTTTCCAAGCTGTTTAAAGGCACAGTCAACTTAGTGTAAGTAAACTTCTGACCCACTGAAATTGTGATACAGTGAATTATAAGTGAAATAATCTGTCTGCCAATAATTGTTGGAAAAAGTACTTGTGTCATGCATAAAGTAGATGTCCTAACTGACTTGCCAAAACTATAGTTTGTTAACAACAAATGTGTGGAGTGGTTGAAAATGAGTTTTAATGACTCCAACCTAAGTGTATGTAAACTTCCAACTTCAACTGTATATCTCAAATACTCCAGTATCCCTGCACATTGTACATTTTACCCTGTATACTCCTCTCTTTTTTCTTATTTCTTGTGTTTTCTTTATGATACAGTATACAGTGTATTCGGAAAGAATTCAGACTCCTTGACTTTTCCCACATTTTGTTACATTACAGCGTTATTCTAAATTGGATTAAATAAATCAATTTCCTCATCAATCTACACGCAAAACCCCATAGTGACAAAGCGCGAAAACAGATTATTTTGAAATATTTGCAAATGTAAAAAAACAACAACAACATAAAAATGATCATAATTTACATAAATATTCAGACCCTTTGCTATGAGATTCAAAATTGAGTTCAGATGCATCCTGTTTCCATTGATCATCCTTTAGATGTTTCTACAACATGATTGGATTCCACCTGTTGTAAATTCAATTAATTAGACATCATTTGGAAAGGCACACCTGTCTATATAAGGTCCCACAGTTGACAGTGCATGTCAGAGCAAAAACCAAGCCATGAGGTCGAAGGAACTGTTCGTAGAGCTTCGAGGCAGGATTGTGTTGAGGAACAGATCTGGGGAGTTGACCAAGAACCTGATGGTCACTCTGACAGAGGTCCATTTCCTCTGTGGAGACGGGAGAACATTCCAGAAGGACAATCATCTCTGCAGCACTCCACCAATCAGGCCGTTATGGTAGAGTGGCCAGACGGAAGCCACTCCTCAGTGAAACGCACATGACAGCCTGCTTGGAATTTGCCAAAGGGCACCTAAATGACTTTCAGACTATGAGAAACAAGATTCTCTGGTCTGATGATACCAAGATTGAACTCTTTGTCATGAATGCCAAGCATCATGTCTGGAGGAAACCTGGCACCATCCCTACGGGGATGGCAACATCATACTGTGAGGATGTTTTTCAGCGGCAGGGACTGGCAAAATAGTTAGGATCGAGGGAAAGATGAACGGAGAAAAGTATAGAGAGATACTTGATGAAAACCTGCTCCAGAGCGCTCAGGAATTTCAGACTGGGCGAAGGTTCACCTTCCAACAGGACATCAACCCTAAGCACACAGCCAAGACAACGCAGGAGTGGATTCGGGACAAGTCTCTGAATGTCTTTGAGTGGCCCAACCGGAGTCTGGACTTGAACCCAATCAAACAACTCTGGAGAGACCTGAAAATAGCTGTCCGGCTGAATCTGTAGTTAGAGAGTTCTTCCTTAAGCCACTTCAGATCCTGTCGACAAAATCCAACTAGAAACTTGTACACCGTTTCGGGCAGAGAGGACGGAGATATGAGAACCCAATCGTTGACAAATTTGCTTTCTTTAAAGATAAAACAATGATTAAAACCCTGGGTAAAAGACTTGTTGACACGAACGTAGGCATGAATGATCAGTTCCTGAAGGAAATTGCAGAACGGTGCAAAGTTCTGTACCCAATCTTCAAGGAGAATAGATTAAAGGGAAGTGTGTTGCTCTCGTAGTCGATAAAGGGAATATTGATAACCAAAAGTTCCGAGACACAAAGACAACTCCATGGCTATTCTAAATATTACAAAGTTCCAATAGAGGAGTCCAATAATTGAACACAAAATACTACACAAGGTAGGGATTGTAATAAAAAACTATATAGAAAAGCAATAAAATACAACAATTGTTAAAGAAATATACTACTACTACACTATACCATTTTAGACAGGGAATGTTGGAAAATCACTTGTATTAGATGACCCATTTATAGTATTTCATAATCTGATAAAATAGCATTTAGAAGAAAGGACAATTAGCTAAATAATACATCTTCAAATATAACAAACTGGAACACAGAAGTACTCAATCAACATGGTAGAGATACAACCAAGCAAACAGAGGACATAGAAGACACAGTATGTGGTTATGTGCAGATGTATTGTGATGGAAAGTGGGGTGTGTGTTTTTGTGTTCGGAAAAGTGTGTAGTTAAGTGAGTGAAAAAGCTTAGGGGTTGCAAATCCCAGAGCCCGTGTGTTTGTGAGCAGGGGTTGTGAGAGAGAGCTCCAATTTTGTGCAAATATGGGATATACATTTTAAAATGAATTATGAATATAGTTTATTTATTTACTGTCCTATCATGATGGAACGGTCCCCAATCCTATACCTTAGACACCTACCTGAGTTTCCCATACACTAAGGTGAAGTCCTTATCTGTTTTATGGGCCTACTGTAAGTAGCCTATACGCAGCCAAATCAGAAAGATGAATGCGGTCAGAGACCTACTAAAGCAGCACAGCCCCCTCAAGTTTCTGAGCCTGCCTGGCAGGGTTGGTCTTACAAAGCCAAAGCCCCCTGATGGGAGAGCATAATATACAAGGAAATTCTCAAAGCTGCTAATGAGAACCTTGACAACCTTTTACCTAGCCAGTGGGGTGCCCCCACCCAGGCAGTAGCAGTGCTGGCAAAACTAGCTGCAGTAACCAATGGGGAGGGGGTCACACTCAGACATTCAGAGAGGGGGCATATTATTGTGACCCTGGTGGCACAAAATCATCAATGGTCTGACTGCACAGACATGCTTGGGAATATGGTCACAACGGGGGACCAGAGTGTGTGTGTTTCAGGGGAAGGGTGGTGTTTCTGATCTCCATCACCTAGGACTTGACATTGGTTCATCAAATCTCCCCATTTTTGTCAATAGTTGCTCAATTTTGCATGCCTTCTCATACAGCTGCAACTGTATATTCATTTGTAAATAAAGTCATTTTCTGAGTTGGGCTCTGAAATGGAACAACTGTTGAGCATCTGTGTATATGGTTGTTTGTGGGAGAAAGGGGATGAGTGTGTATGAATGTTTATGTGTGTGTGTATGTATCCCACAAGTGTTGCTAGGGAGTGAAGATAGTTAGGGACAATATGGGATGAATCACAATTGTTTGCTAAAATAATAATTGCTTGCCAAAATGTCATTTTTGTAATGGCAATCCTGGTAAGAGGTAACAATCCTTTGCATGACCTTCCTATATTATTACAAATATGAATAGTTAATTATGGATATTAAGAAAAACAGAAATTGTTATTTATATATACATAATGCAAATCGAGGTGAGAGTGAGGGAAATGCTGTTCTGTGGGTGGCACAGTGAGCTCTTTTCGAGGGGTGGGTCCCGATATCTCGGGGGTCCTGGAATCTGGGGGGACAGTAATGGTCCGCCGGTAACTGGGATGAAAAGCCAACTTGGGTTGGGGAGGGGTTTTAGCGGGTGGAATAGTTGGGATCAATTGGAGGTTTACTTAGGAGCAATGCAAATATCATGGTATAGCCACAGTTGAAGTCGGAAGTTTACATACACTTAGGTTGGAGTCGTTAAAACTCGTTTTTCAACCACTCCACAAATTTATTGTTAACAAACTATAGTTTTGGCAAGTCGTTTAGGAGATCTACTTTGTGCATGACACAAGTAATTTTTCCAACAATTGTTTACAGACAGATTATTTATCTTATAATTCATTGTATCACAATTCCAGTGGGTCAGAAGTTTACATACACTAAGATGATTGTGCGTTTAAACAGCTTGGAAATACCAGAAAATTATGTCATGGATTTAGAAGCTTCTGATAGGCTAATTGACATATTTTAAGTCAATTGAAGTTGTACCTGTGGATATGTTGTTTCAAGGCCGACCTTCAAACTCTCTCTGCTTGACATCATGGGAAAATCAAAATAAATCATCCAAGGCCTCAGACAAAATATTGTGGACCTCCTCAAGTCTGGTTCATTCTTAGGAGCAATTTCCAAATGCCTGAAGGTACCACGTTCATTTGTACAAACAATAGTACGCAACTCTAAACACCATGGGACCACGCAGCTGTCATACCGCTCAGGAAGGAGACACGTTCTATCTCCTAGAGATGAACGTATTGTGGTGTGAAAAGTGAAAATCAATCCCAGAACAACAGCAAAGGACCTTGTGAAGATGCTGGAGGAAACAGGTACAAGCGTATCTATATCCACAGTAAAAACGAGTCCTATATCGACAACCTGAAAGGCCACTCAGCAAGGAAGAAGTCACTGCTCCAAAACCGCCATTAGAAAAATCCAGACTATGGTTTGCAACTGCACATGGGAACAAATATCGTACTTTTTGGAGAAATGTCCTCTGGTCTGATGAAACAAAAATAGAACTGTTTTGCCATAATGACCATCGTTATGTTAGGAAAAGGCGTGAGGCTTGCAAGCCGAAGAACACCATCCCAACCGTGAAGCACAGGGGTGGCAGCATCCTGTTGTGGGGGTGCTTTGCTGAAGGAGGGACTGGTGCACTTCACAAAATAGATGGCATCGTGATGCGGGAAAATTATGTGGATATATTGAAGCAACATCTCAAGACATCAGTCAGGAACTTAAAACTTGGTCGCAAATGGGTCTTCCAAATGAACAATGACCTCAAGTATACTTCCAATGTTGTCGAAAAATGTCCAAAGGACAACAAAGTCAAGGTATTGGAGTTGTCACGATCGTTGTAATGAGCGGACCAAGGCGCAGCGTGACTGAAGTTCCACATCTTTATTACGGTGAAACTTTAAACAAAAACAATAAACCAATAACGAAACGTGAAACGAGTGGTGCACATGCACAAACACAGGTGGGACAAATGGCTTCCTAAATATGATCTCCAATTTGAGGCAACGATTACCAGCTGCCTCTAATTGGGAACCATACAAAACACCAACATAGAAATATTTAGCTAGAACACCCCCCTAGTCACACCCTGACCTACTACACCATAGAGAACCAAGGGCTCTCTATGGTCAGGGCGTGAAAGTACCCCCCCAAAGGTGCAGACTTTGGCCGCAAAACCTGAAACCAAATGGGGGAGGGGGGTAGGGGGTAGGGTGGGTGACTAGTGTCAGTGGTGGCTCCGGTGCGGGTCATAGCCCTCCCCCAGACCCCGGACTGGGCATCGGCGCAGAGGAAGGCTCCGGCCATGGAGCTGGGCTGGCCTCCGTGCATGGACTGGGCACCGGCGCAGAGGAAGACTCCTGCCCTGGATCGGGACTGGACACTGTACCTGGACTGGGCTCCGGCGCAGAGGAAGGCTCTGGCCTTGGAGCTGGCACCAGAACGTACTGGACTGGGGAGATGCACTGGAGGCCTGGTTTGTGGAGCCGGCACAGGTGGCACCGGACTGGTGACACACACTTCAGGAAGGGTGCAGAGAGCTGGCACAGGACTCACCAGACTGCTGACAGTCTCTTAAGGTCAGATGATGTGCAGAACACACCTACATAACATTTCTCTCATCTCTCTCTCTCACAACTTCCCCATCGCCTCTCTGATGGTCTATGGCTCTTCAGGGTGAGTACGGTGAGCTGGCACAGATGGCACCGGACTGATGACCCACTCTTCCACTCTCCGCTGCTCCGTCAACCACCCCTCGTGCCTCCCCCCAGTGACCGCGGTCCCCGGCGTCGTCGCTGTCCTTCCACCTTCCTTGGTGCCTCCTTCCAAGGAAGGGTCTCACAACCTCCCATAATTTCTTCCCAGGTCCAAAACTCCTTTACCTTCGTCACACGCTGCTTGGTCCTTGCTTGGTGGGATATTCTGTCACGATCGTCGTAATGAGCGGACCAAGGCGCAGCGTGATTAAAGTTCCACATCTTCATTACGGTGAAATTTAAACAAAAACAATAACGAAATGTGAAAGTAGCGGTGCACATGCACAAACACAAAACAATATCCCACGAACACAAGTGCAACAATTACCAGCTACCTTTAATTGGGAACCATACAAAACACCAACACAGAAATATTGAGCTAGAACACCCCCTAGTCACACCCTGACCTACTACACTATAGAGAACCAAGGGCTCTCTATGGCCGTGACAGGAGTGGCCATCACAAAACCCTGACCTCACACCTATAGAAAATATGTGGGCAGAACTGAAAAAGCTTGTGCGAACAAGGAGGCCTACAAACCTGACTCAGTTACACCAGCTCTGTCAGGGGGAATGGGCCAAAATCCACCCAACTTATTGTGGGAAGCTTGTGGAAGGCTACCCAAAACATTTGACACAAGTTAAACAATTTAAAGGCAATGCAACCAAATACTAATTGAGTGTACGTAAACTTCTGACCCACTGGGAATGTGACACCATGGGACCACGCAGCCGTCATACCGCTCAGGAAGGAGACGCGTTCTGTCTCCTAGAGATGAATGGACTGTTATGTGAAAAGTGCATATCAATCCCAGAATAACAGCAAAGGACCTTGTGAAGATGCTGGAGGAAACAGGTACAGAATAATCTATTTCCACAGTAAAACGAGTCCTATATCAACATAACCTGAAAGGCCACTTAGCAAGGAAGAAACCACTACTCCAAAACCGCTATAAAAAAGCCACACAACGGTTTGCAACTGCAACTGCACAAAGATCATACTTTTTGGAGAAATGTCCTCTGGTCTGATGAAACAAAAATAGAACAGTTTGGAGGAAAAAAAGGAGAAGCTTGCAAGGCGAAGAACACCATCCCAACCGTGAAGAACGGGGGAGGCAGCATCCTGTTGTGGGTGTGATTTGCTGCAGGAGAGACTGATGCAATTCACAAAATAGATGGTATCATGAGGCAGGAAAATGATGTGGATATATTGAAGCAACATCTCAAGACATCAGTCAGGAAGTTAAAGCTTGGTCGCAAATGGGTCTTCCAAATGGACAATGACCCCAAGCATACTTCCAAAGTTGTGGCAAAATGGCTTAAGGACAACAAAGTCAAGGTATTGGAGTGGCCATCACAACGCCCTGACCTCAATCCCATAGAAAATGTGTGGGCAGAACTGAAAAAGCGTGTGCGAGCAAGGAGGCCTACAAACCTGACTCAGTTACACCAGCTCTGTCAGGAGGAATGGGCACAAAATTCACCCAACTTATTGTGGGAAGCTTGTGGAAGGCTACCCAAAACATTTGACACAAGTTAAACAATTTAAAGGCAATGCAACCAAATACTAATTGAGTGTACGTAAACTTCTGACCCACTGGGAATGTGATGAAAAACATAAAAGCTGAAATAAATAATTTTCTCTCCTATTATTCTGACATTTCACATTTTTAAAATAAAGTGGTCATCCTAACTGACCTAAGACAGGGAATTGTTACTAGGATTAAATGTCAGGAAATGTGAAAAACTGAGTCTAAATGTAATTGGCTAAGGTGTATGTAAACCTCCGACTTCAACTGTATATGGACACTCAATCACCATGGTACTTTTTAATGGTGGGTTTACAAACATATATTATGATAAATAGATTTGGAACTTGCATTTCATTATGGTAAATGGTGAACTAAGTATAGCCAGTTATAATTTTAATAGCTTAGAAAATAATAAGGAAAGACGATCAGTATTTACATGACTAAAAGATAAGGAATATAATACTGTATCTATTGTTTACAGGAAATTCATTCAATAATTTTAGATGAAGTTGTGTGGAAAAAGGACTGGGGAGGCTAAATATATTTCTCCCGTGGCCAAAGAAATTCAAAAGGGGTGATGATATTAATTAACAGAAATTTTTATACGAATTTGCAAATTGCCAAACAGATCCTCAAGGTAGAGGGATGATTTTAAATATGTTATTGTACCATAAACATATATGGATCATTAATCTATACGGTCCAAATAATGATGATCACGCTTCTTTGAAGATATATATAGTAATTTATCAACCAAACAAACAATATAAGACAATTCTATTATGGTGGGAGATTTTAATATGGTTTTAAATACCTCTATGACCATAAAGGAAATCACTCTACAAACTATCATCCTCATGCACTTAAAGAAATCATAATTTTCATGGATATATTGTAATTAGTGGATATATGGAGGCTCAATCAAGCTAGTCGTCTTGATTACTTTCTTATATCATTCACTCTGGCACCAAAAGTTTAAAAAGTGTTGATAGGGGACAGAATGTGGTCGGACCATCACATAATTGGCATATATATATTACTCTTACAGAATTTCCACGTGGGCGAGGATATTGGAAACGTTAAAGTCTATTGTATGATAACTTGTTTTTAACCAGGGCAGAATAATTTATAACTGACTTTTTCCTACATTACATAGGTACAGCATATCCCCTAATTGTATGGGACACTTTTAAATGTGCCATGCAATTCAGTACTCATCTATAAAACAAAAGCAATTTAGGTCAAAAGAGTCCGTATTAACAAAGGAAATTGAAGGACTAACAATACGCATAGACATCAATACAAACGGTACCATAGAGCCTCAGAATAAATGACAGGAAAAACCTAAAGAAATGGAGGAACTTATTCAAGAACGATCCAGTGTAATATATTATAAAAATAGAGTTAGCTGGATGGAATATGGGGAAAAATGCACCAAATTTTCTTTTAATCTTCAACATAGAAATGCCACCAAAAATGATTTACTGAAACTTGTTACAAATGATGGAGTCACTCATGATTCACCAAACAATATTTTAAAAGAAGATCTTTAATAAGAATATGTTTTTATTTCAGTCTCCTACATCTCCACTAACTGAAGTAAATTGCATTAATTTTTACCTATTAATAATGTAAAATTAACAGCTGTACAGAACGACTCATTTGGAAGCCAAATTACAGAGGAGGAACTTCTTGATGCAATTAAAACCTTTAAGTATGGGAAAACTCTAGGTCTAGATGGCATACCAGTTGTGGTATACCAAACCTTTTTTGAGTTTGAGTTTGAGTTTATTTATATTTTTACAGGGACAGTGCACATTAATCAATGTTTGAGTAAAAGTGATGGTTTTAACCAGCCGGCTAATTTTCAAACGCAGTCCCTGGGCAGGTTATTAAAGACAATTACAATACAGACAATCAATGAGCAGTGAGCACACCCAGAGCAACATAGGACAAGCAAGACATAGCATGCAGACAGAGCAACATAGCCCAACAAGACAGACCCGTAAAAGCAACAAAGTGTTTCCACACCTAACAAGCTACAGACAACAGACAACATGGAAAGCAGCAATACACAGCTAGGGATTATGTTTACAAATCTGATTGACCTTTAGCCATGTCTTCATGCATTTTGTGAAAGTGTGATATGTGGTGCAGTTATGTGTGTCTGAATGCAGTGTATTCCAGAAATGGGAAGCTCTCACAGAGAAAGCAGATTGATTAAAGGTGCTTTTCCTTAAGGGCACTATACAGTCACCTCTCATGGCAGACCTTGTGGATCTGTTGCCATATGTTTGCGTTATTTGTTTAACAAACGTACTGAGTGGAGGGGGAGCCAGGCCATTTAGGATCTTGAATACAAGACATGCGTCGGTGTATTGCTCAAGATTTACCCAACTCAGGAGCTCATGCTTTCTGAGGATGTAACAGTGATGATGGCTATTGGGCTTCCTATCAAGCACTTTGAGAGCTTGTTTGTAGAGAGACTGAACGGGTTTTAATGTTGTACTGTCATGTTTTGTCATTTATTATCATGTCTTGTCCCTGTGCTTCCCATTCCATTCGTTTCCCTCTGCTGGTCTTATTAGGTTCTTTCCCTCTTTCTATCCCTCTCTCTCCCCCTCCCTCTCTCACTCTCTCGCTCTCTCTTCTCTCTATCGTTCCGTTCCTGCTCCCAGCTGTTCCTATTCCCCTAATCATCATTTAGTCTTCCCACACC
This sequence comes from Oncorhynchus gorbuscha, assembly GCF_021184085.1. Classification (NCBI taxonomy): domain Eukaryota; kingdom Metazoa; phylum Chordata; class Actinopteri; order Salmoniformes; family Salmonidae; genus Oncorhynchus; species Oncorhynchus gorbuscha. The sequence continues at coordinate 38,616,187 of NC_060174.1, forward strand.
TGTTCCCGATCCTTTTCCCTGATTAGAGTCCCTATTTCTCTCCTTGTTTCCCGTACCTGCCCTGTCGGATCCTCATTTATAATTCACCGTGCTGTGTCTATGTTTTGCCCTGTCGTGTCGTGTTTCCCTCAGATGCTGCGTGGTGAGCAGGTGTCTGAGTCTGCTAGGTTCAAGTGCCTTCCCGAGGCAACCTGCAGTTCTCGATCAAGTCTCCAGTCTGTTCTCGTCTTTACGTGTAGTATTATGCTTTTTGTTTTGTAAAGTTTATTCTGGATTAAATACTCTGTTTTCGCCAAGTCGCTTTTGGGTCCTCATTCACCAGCATGACAGAAGGATCCGACCGAGGAATGGACCCAGCGACTACAGACGCTCGTAACACTGCCGTCGAGATCCAAGGAGCCATGCTCGGCAGACACGAGCAGGAATTGTCTGCTGCTCGCCATGCCGTGGAGAGCCTGGCCGCTCAGGTTTCCGACCTCTCTGGACAGTTCCAGAGTCTTCGTCTCGTGCCACCTGTTACTTCCTGGCCTGCCGAGCCTCCAGAACCTAGGGTTAATAACCCACCTTGCTACTCCGGGCAGCCCACTGAGTGCCGCTCCTTTCTCACCCAGTGTGAGATTGTGTTCTCTCTCAACCCAACACATACTCTAGAGAGAGAGCTCGGGTTGCTTACGTCATTTCACTCCTTACTGGCCGGGCCCGAGAGTGGGGCACAGCTATCTGGGAGGCAAGGGCTGATTGTTCTAACAATTACCAGAACTTTAAAGAGGAGATGATTCGGGTTTTTGACCGTTCAGTTTTTGGTGGGGAGGCTTCTAGGGTCCTGGCTTCCCTATGCCAAGGTGATCGATCCATAACGGATTACTCTATAGAGTTTCGTACTCTTGCTGCCTCTAGTGACTGGAACGAGCCGGCGCTGCTCGCTCGTTTTCTGGAGGGACTCCACACAGTGGTCAAAGATGAGATTCTCTCTCGGGAGGTTCCTTCCAGTGTGGACTCTTTGATTGCTCTCGCCATCCGCATAGAACGACGGGTAGATCTTCGTCACCAGGCTCGTGGAAGAGAGCTCGCATCAACGGTGTTTCCCTGCTCCGCATCGCAACCATCTCCCTCCTCTGGCTCTGAGACTGAGCCCATGCAGCTGGGAGGGATTCGCATCTCGACTAAGGAGAGGGAACGGAGGATCACCAACCGCCTGTGCCTCTATTGCGGATTTGATGGACATTTTGTTAATTCATGTCCAGTAAGAGGCCAGAGCCCATCAGTAAGCGGAGGGCTACTGGTGAGCGCTACTACTCAGGTCTCTTCATCTAGATCTTGTACTACTATGTCGGTCCATCTACGCTGGACCGGTTCGGGTGCTACATGCAGTGCCTTGATTGACTCTGGGGCTGAGGGTTGTTTCATGGACGAAGCATGGGTTCGGAAACATAACATTCCTTTCAGACAGTTAGACAAGCCTACGCCCATGTTTGCCTTAGATGGTAGTCATCTTCCCAGTATCAGATTTGAGACACTACCTTTAACTCTCACAGTATCTGGTAACCACAGTGAGATTATTTCTTTTTTGATTTTTCGTTCACCTTTCACACCTGTTGTTTTGGGTCATCCCTGGCTAGTATGTCATAATCCTTCTATTAATTGGTCTTGTAATTCTATCCTATCCTGGAACGTATCTTGTCATGTGAAGTGCTTAATGTCTGCCATCCCTCCCATTTCTTCTGTCCCCACTTCTCAGGAGGAACCTGGCGATTTGACAGGAGTGCCGGAGGAATATCATGATCTGCGCACGGTCTTCAGTCGGTCCCGAGCCAACTCCCTTCCTCCTCACCGGTCGTATGATTGTAGTATTGATCTCCTTCCGGGGACCACTCCTCCTCGGGGTAGACTATACTCTCTGTCGGCTCCCGAACGTAAGGCTCTCGAGGATTATTTATCTGTGTCTCTTGACGCCGGTACCATAGTGCCTTCTTCCTCTCCGGCCGGGGCGGGGTTCTTTTTGTTAAGAAGAAGGACGGTACTCTGCGCCCCTGCGTGGATTATCGAGGGCTGAATGACATAACGGTTAAGAATCGTTATCCGCTTCCCCTTATGTCATCAGCCTTCGAGATTCTGCAGGGAGCCAGGTGCTTTACTAAGTTGGACCTTCGTAACGCTTACCATCTCGTGCGCATCAGAGAGGGGGACGAGTGGAAAACGGCGTTTAACACTCCGTTAGGGCATTTTGAGTACCGGGTTCTGCCGTTTGGTCTCGCCAATGCGCCAGCTGTTTTTCAGGCATTAGTTAATGATGTTCTGAGAGACATGCTGAACATCTTTGTTTTTGTCTATCTTGACGATATCCTGATTTTTTCACCGTCACTCGAGATTCATGTTCAGCACGTTCGACGTGTTCTACAGCGCCTTTTAGAGAATTGTCTCTACGTAAAGGCTGAGAAGTGCTCTTTTCATGTCTCCTCCGTTACTTTTCTCGGTTCCGTTATTTCCGCTGAAGGCATTCAGATGGATTCCGCTAAGGTCCAAGCTGTCAGTGATTGGCCCGTTCCAAGGTCACGTGTCGAGTTGCAGCGCTTTTTAGGTTTCGCTAATTTCTATCGGCGTTTCATTCGTAATTTCGGTCAAGTTGCTGCCCCTCTCACAGCTCTTACTTCTGTCAAGACGTGTTTTAAGTGGTCCGGTTCCGCCCAGGGAGCTTTTGATCTTCTAAAAGAACGTTTTACGTCCGCTCCTATCCTCGTTACTCCTGACGTCACTAGACAATTCATTGTCGAGGTTGACGCTTCAGAGGTAGGCGTGGGAGCCATTCTATCCCAGCGCTTCCAGTCTGACGATAAGGTTCATCCTTGCGCTTATTTTTCTCATCGCCTGTCGCCATCTGAGCGCAACTATGATGTGGGTAACCGTGAACTGCTCGCCATCCGCTTAGCCCTAGGCGAATGGCGACAGTGGTTGGAGGGGGCGACCGTTCCTTTTGTCGTTTGGACAGACCATAAGAACCTTGAGTACATCCGTTCTGCCAAACGACTTAATGCCCGTCAAGCTCGTTGGGCGTTGTTTTTCGCTCGTTTCGAGTTTGTGATTTCTTACCGTCCGGGTAGCAAGAACACCAAGCCTGATGCCTTATCCCGTCTGTTTAGTTCTTCTGTGGCTTCTACTGATCCCGAGGGGATTCTTCCTTATGGGCGTGTTGTCGGGTTGACAGTCTGGGGAATTGAAAGACAGGTTAAGCAAGCACTCACGCACACTGCGTCGCCGCGCGCTTGTCCTAGTAACCTCCTTTTCGTTCCTGTTTCCACTCGTCTGGCTGTTCTTCAGTGGGCTCACTCTGCCAAATTAGCTGGTCATCCCGGTGTTCGAGGCACTCTTGCGTCTATTCGCCAGCGATTTTGGTGGCCGACTCAGGAGCGTGACACGCGCCGTTTCGTGGCTGCTTGTTCGGACTGCGCGCAGACTAAGTCGGGTAACTCTCCTCCTGCCGGTCGTCTCAGACCGCTCCCCATTCCTTCTCGACCATGGTCTCACATCGCCCTAGACTTCATTACCGGTCTGCCTTTGTCTGCGGGGAAGACTGTGATTCTTACGGTTGTCGATAGGTTCTCTAAGGCGGCACATTTCATTCCCCTCGCTAAACTTCCTTCCGCTAAGGAGACGGCACAAATCATTATCGAGAATGTGTTCAGAATTCATGGCCTCCCGTTAGACGCCGTTTCAGACAGAGGCCCGCAATTCACGTCACAGTTTTGGAGGGAGTTCTGTCGTTTGATTGGTGCGTCCGTCAGTCTCTCTTCCGGGTTTCATCCCCAGTCTAACGGTCAAGCAGAGAGGGCCAATCAGACGATTGGTCGCATACTACGCAGCCTTTCTTTCAGAAACCCTGCGTCTTGGGCAGAACAGCTCCCCTGGGCAGAATACGCTCACAACTCGCTTCCTTCGTCTGCTACCGGGTTATCTCCGTTTCAGAGTAGTCTGGGTTACCAGCCTCCTCTATTCTCTTCCCAGCTTGCCGAGTCCAGCGTTCCCTCCGCTCAAGCGTTTGTCCAACGTTGTGAGCGCACCTGGAGGAGGGTGAGGTCTGCACTTTGCCGCTACAGGGCACAGACTGTGAGAGCCGCCAATAAACGCAGGATTAAGAGTCCTAGGTATTGTTGCAGCCAGAGAGTGTGGCTTTCCACTCGCAACCTTCCTCTTACGACAGCTTCTCGTAAGTTGACTCCGCGGTTCATTGGTCCGTTCCGTGTCTCCCAGGTCGTCAATCCTGACGCTGTGCGACTGCTTCTTCCGCGACATCTTCGTCGCGTCCATCCTGTCTTCCATGTCTCCTGTGTTAAGCCCTTTCTTCGCACCCCCGTTCGTCTTCCCTCCCCCCCTCCCGTCCTTGTCGAGAGCGCACCTATTTACAAGGTACATAAGATCATGGACATGCGTTCTCGGGGACGGGGTCACCAATACTTAGTGGATTGGGAGGGTTACGGTCCTGAGGAGAGGAGTTGGGTTCCGTTTCGGGACGTGCTGGACCGTTCACTCATTGATGATTTCCTCCGTTGCCGCCAGGATTCCTCCTCGAGTGCGCCAGGAGGCGCTCGGTGAGTGGGGGGGTACTGTCATGTTTTGTCATTTATTATCATGTCTTGTCCCTGTGCTTCCCATTCCATTCGTTTCCCTCTGCTGGTCTTATTAGGTTCTTTCCCTCTTTCTATCCCTCTCTCTCCCCTCCCTCTCTCACTCTCTCGCTCTCTCTTCTCTCTATCGTTCCGTTCCTGCTCCCAGCTGTTCCTATTCCCCTAATCATCATTTAGTCTTCCCACACCTGTTCCCGATCCTTTTCCCTGATTAGAGTCCCTATTTCTCTCCTTGTTTCCCGTACCTGCCCTGTCGGATCCTCATTTATAATTCACCGTGCTGTGTCTATGTTTTGCCCTGTCGTGTCGTGTTTCCCTCAGATGCTGCGTGGTGAGCAGGTGTCTGAGTCTGCTAGGTTCAAGTGCCTTCCCGAGGCAACCTGCAGTTCTCGATCAAGTCTCCAGTCTGTTCTCGTCTTTACGTGTAGTATTATGCTTTTTGTTTTGTAAAGTTTATTCTGGATTAAATACTCTGTTTTCGCCAAGTCGCTTTTGGGTCCTCATTCACCAGCATGACATGTACAGCAAGCTTGGGCCAAACTAATCAAGCAGTATTTTAAGTAGGGGAGTATCATAGATTTGAAGTACAGTTTTTCTACCTGTGTAGTTAAACAATTTTGTGTAAATCGGAAATTAGCTAGGTTGAATTTGGTTATTTGAATGAGCTTTTTCACCTGCTTTTTAAAAGAGAGGTTGGAATCAAGTATGATGCCAAGGTACCAATCAGATACCACCTGGAGCTTCTCCCGAGACACATAGACATCTGTCTCAGTAGCACCTGTTGCCCTCTCTGTGAAGAACATGCAAACAGTTTTTTTCCACATTGAGATGCAAACACGACTCACTGAGACACTTTGTAACCTGGGCCATTACAGTAGTGAGTTCTTGTGCAGCTTGTTGTTTGCTCTTTGCATGCACATATATCACTGTATCATCTGCATACATTTGAACTTCAGACCCAGTACAGACAGAAGGCAGATCATTAATGTACAGGCTGAACAGGAGGGGCCCCAGTATTGACCCTTGGGGCATGCCCACATCATCGCTAAGAGTGGGCGACAGCTCATTGCTCACTCTGACACACTGAGTTCTGCCTTCGAGGTATAATTTCATCCATCTCAAGCCACTCGGGAAAAAGTTTTGATATACTCAGAGGACCATTATTAGCATGTTTTACCCACTCCTATATAAATGGTAGATTATCGGACACTCAACAAGAAGGTCTGATTTCATTATTAGGTAAAACAGGATCCAAGTGGTAAATATAAAGATCCAGTCCATTTAAACACTTCAGTGTTGTGATGCAAAAATTCTAGCAAAATGCTTAGTGCATAGAACTAAAAAGGTATTTTCGGATATTATTCATCTTAATCAGACAGGTTTTTACATGGATGATACATTGGAGATAATATAAGACAAGTACTGGAAACAATAGAACGCTATGAAAGATCTGGGAAATCAGGCCTGGTTTTCATAGCTGACTTTGAAAAGGCCTTTGATAAAGTACGACTGGAGTTTATATATTTCAATTTTGGAGAATGTGTAGTAACCCTAGGTGTAAAACAGTAAATAACGGCTACATCTCAGAAAGTTTTAAACTGTCAAGAGGAGTAAAACAAGGTTGTCCACTATCGGCATATCTATTTATTATTGTCATTGAAATGTTAGCTGTTGAAATCAGATCCAACATTAAATATTAAGGGATGAGAGATCTAGGGTTTAAAAACAAAGGTGTCATTGTACACAGATGATTCATGTTTTCTTTTAAATACACAATTAGAATCCCTCCACAGCCTCATAGAGGATCTAGATACTTTTTCTAACCTCTCTGTATTAAAACCAAGTTATGATAAGTGTTATTACGGATTGGTTCACTAAAAAAATACAGCTTTTAAATTACATATTGGACATATTGGGTATACATATCCCAAAAGAAAGAAATGATCTCACTCCAATACATTTTAATATAATAGAATGTTAAGAAAATAGATAAGATCTTGCTGCCATGGATAGGAAAATACCTGTCTATTTGTGGAAAAATCACCCTGATTAACCCTTTAGTCATATCACAGTTTACCTATGTGCTTATGTATTTGCCTACACCTAGCGACCTGTTTTTAAATTACAGCTTAAGTCAGAAGTTTAAATACACCTTAGCCAAATACATTTAACTCAGTTTTTCACAATTCCTGACATTTAATCCTAGTAAAAATCTCCTGTCTTACTTCAGTTAGGATCACAACTTTATTTTAAGAATGTGAAATGTCAGAATAATAGTAGAGAGAATGATTTATTCCAGCTTTTATTTCTTTCATCACATTCCCAGTGGGTCAGAAGTTCACATACACTCAATTAGTATTTTGCAGCATTGCCTTTAAATTGTTAAACTTGGGTCAAACATTTTGGGTAGCCTTCCACAAGCTTCCCACAATAAGTTGGGTGAATTTTGTGCCCATTCCTCCTGACAGAGCTGGTGTAACTGAGTCAGGTTTGTAGGCCTCCTTGCTCGCACACGCTTTTTCAGTTCTGCCCACACATTTTCTATGGGATTGAGGTCAGGGCGTTGTGATGGCCACTCCAATACCTTGACTTTGTTGTCCTTAAGCCATTTTGCCACAACTTTGGAAGTATGCTTGGGGTCATTGTCCATTTGGAAGACCCATTTGCGACCAAGCTTTAACTTCCTGACTGATGTCTTGAGATGTTGCTTCAATATATCCACGTAATTTTCCTGCCTCATGATACCATCTATTTTGTGAATTGCATCAGTCTCTCCTGCAGCAAATCACACCCACAACAGGATGCTGCCTCCCCCGTTCTTCACGGTTGGGATGGTGTTCTTCGCCTTGCAAGCTTCTCCTTTTTTTCCTCCAAACTGTTCTATTTTTGTTTCATCAGACCAGAGGACATTTCTCCAAAAAGTATGATCTTTGTGCAGTTGCAGTTGCAAACCGTTGTGTGGCTTTTTTATAGCGGTTTTGGAGTAGTGGTTTCTTCCTTGCTAAGTGGCCTTTCAGGTTATGTTGATATAGGACTCGTTTTACTGTGGAAATAGATTATTCTGTACCTGTTTCCTCCAGCATCTTCACAAGGTCCTTTGCTGTTATTCTGGGATTGATATGCACTTTTCACATAACAGTCCATTCATCTCTAGGAGACAGAACGCGTCTCCTTCCTGAGCGGTATGACGGCTGCGTGGTCCCATGGTGTTTATAGTTGCGATCTATTGTTTGTACAGATGAACGTGGTACCTTCAGGCTTTTGGAAATTGCTCCCAAGGATGAACCAGACTTGTGGAGGTCTACAATTTTCTTTCTGAGGTCTTGGATGATTTCTTTTGGTTTTCCCATGATGTTAAGCAAAGAGGCACTGAGTTTGAAGGTAGGAATTAAAATACATCCACAGGTACACCTCCAATTAACTCAAATGATGTCAATTAGCCTATCAGAAGCTTCTAAAGCCATGACATAATTTTATGGAATTTTCCAAATTGTTTAAAGGCACAGTCAACTTGGTGTATGTGAACTTCTGACCCACTGGAATTACATTTACATTTACATTTAAGTCATTTAGCAGACGCTCTTATCCAGAGCGACTTACAAATTGGTGCATTCACCTTATGACATCCAGTGGAACAACCACTTTACAATAGTGCATCTAAATATTTTAAGGGGCGGGGGGGTGAGAAGGATTACTTTATCCTATCCTAGGTATTCCTTAAAGAGGTGGGGTTTCAGGTGTCTCCGGAAGGTGGTGATTGACTCCGCTGTCCTGGCGTCGTGAGGGAGTTTGTTCCACCATTGGGGAGCCAGAGCAGCGAACAGTTTTGACTGAGCTGAGCGGGAACTGTACTTCCTCAGTGGTAGGGAGGCGAGCAGGCCAGAGGTGGATGAACGCAGTGCCCTTATTTGGGTGTAGGGCCTGATCAGAGCCTGGAGGTACTGAGGTGCCGTTCCCCTCACAGCTCCGTAGGCAAGCACCATGGTCTTGTAGCGGATGCGAGCTTCAACTGGAAGCCAGTGGAGAGAGCGGAGGAGCGGGGTGACGTGAGAGAACTTGGGAAGGTTGAACACTAGACGGGCTGCGGCGTTCTGGATGAGTTGTAGGGGTTTAATGGCACAGGCAGGGAGCCCAGCCAACAGCGAGTTGCAGTAATCCAGACGGGAGATGACAAGTGCCTGGATTAGGACCTGCGCCGCTTCCTGTGTGAGGCAGGGTCGTACTCTGCGGATGTTGTAGAGCATGAACCTACAGGAACGGGCCACCGCCTTGATATTAGTTGAGAACGACAGTTTGTTGTCCAGGATCACGCCAAGGTTCTTAGCGCTCTGGGAGGAGGACACAATGGAGTTGTCAACCGTGATGGCGAGATCATGGAACGGGCAGTCCTTCCCCGGGAGGAAGAGCAGCTCCGTCTTGCCGAAGTTCAGCTTGAGGTGGTGATCCGTCATCCACACTGATATGTCTGCCAGACATGCAGAGATGCGATTCGCCACCTGGTCATCAGAAGGGGGAAAGGAGAAGATTAATTGTGTGTCGTCTGCATAGCAATGATAGGAGAGACCATGTGAGGTTATGACAGAGCCAAGTGACTTGGTGTATAGCGAGAATAGGAGAGGGCCTAGAACAGAGCCCTGGGGACACCAGTGGTGAGAGCGCGTGGTGAGGAGACAGATTCTCGCCACGCCACCTGGTAGGAGCGACCTGTCAGGTAGGACGCAATCCAAGCGTGGGCCACGCCGGAGATGCCCAACTCGGAGAGGGTGGAGAGGAGGATCTGATGGTTCACAGTATCGAAGGCAGCCGATAGGTCTAGAAGGATGAGAGCAGAGGAGAGAGAGTTAGCTTTAGCGGTGCGGAGCGCCTCCGTGATACAGAGAAGAGCAGTCTCAGTTGAATGACTAGTCTTGAAACCTGACTGATTTGGATCAAGAAGGTCATTCTGAGAGAGATAGCGGGAGAGCTGACCAAGGACGGCACGTTCAAGAGTTTTGGAGAGAAAAGAAAGAAGGGATACTGGTCTGTAGTTGTTGACATCGGAGGGATCGAGTGTAGGTTTTTTCAGAAGGGGTGCAACTCTCGCTCTCTTGAAGACGGAAGGGACGTAGCCAGCGGTCAGGGATAAGTTGATGAGCGAGGTGAGGTAAGGGAGAAGGTCTCCGGAAATGGTCTGGAGAAGAGAGGAGGGGATAGGGTCGAGCGGGCAGGTTGTTGGGCGGCCGGCCGTCACAAGACGCGAGATTTCATCTGGAGAGAGAGGGGAGAAAGAGGTCAGAGCACAGGGTAGGGCAGTGTGAGCAGAACCAGCGGTGTTGTTTGACTTAGCAAACGAGGATCGGATGTCGTCGATCTTCTTTTGTAATACAGTGAATTATAAGTGAAATAATCTGTCTGTAAACAATTGTTGGATGCATTGCTTGTGTCATGCACAAAGTAGATGCACTAACCGACTTGCCAAAACTATAGTTTGTTAAAAACTCTTGAGTGTAGGGGGCAGTATTTTGATGTTTGGATGAAACACGTACCCAAATGAAACTGCCTATTTCTCAGTCCCAGAATCTAGAATAAGCATATAATTGTCAGACTAGGATAGAAAACACTCTAAAGTTTCCAAAAATATTATCTGTGAGGATAACAGAACTGATATTGCAGGCGAAAACCTGAGGAAAATCCAGCCAGGAAGTGCCTAAGAGAAACAAATCTCCCTGTTCCATTGCATGCCTATCCTCCATTTAAAGGGATATCAACCAGATTCCTTTTCCTATGGCTTCCACATGGTGTGAACAGTCATTAGACATAGTTTCAGGCTTTTATTTTGAAAATGAGTGAGAAAGATCACATCGCGTCATTGTATGGCTGGGTGCCAGCAGCGTTTTGCATGCGCCAGCAGAGTGGAGCAGACATTTTCTCTCTCTCTCCTATTGAAGAAGCTACAGTCCGGTTGAAATATTATCGGTTATATATTGTAAAAACAACCTAAGGATTGATTATAAAAAACATTTGACATGTTTCTGTTAACTTTACGGATACTATTTGGAATTTTCGTCTGGCCCGTCGTGACGGCTCGAGCCTGTGGATTTCTGAACATAATGCGCCAACCAAATGGAGGTATTTTGGATATAAAAATAATCTTTAAGGAACAAAAGGAACATTTATTGTGTAACTGGGAGTCTTGTGAGTGCAAACATCCGAAGATCATCAAAGATAAGCAATTCATTTTATTGCTTTTCTGACTTTCGTGACCAATCTACTTTGCTGCTAGCTGTTTGTAATGTTTTGTCTGCTGAGAGATGTCCTTACATAAACGCTTAGTATGCTTTCACCGAAAAGCTTTTTTGAAATCTGACACGGCAGGTGGATTAACAACAAGCTAAGCTGTGTTTTGCTATATTGCACTTGTGATTTCATGAAAATTAAATATTTTTAGTAATTTAATTTGAATTTGGCGCTCTGCAATACAGCAGATGTTGACAAAAATGATCCCCTAACCGGATGGGTGCATCAACAAGTTTAACAAAAAATTTGTGGAGTGGTTGAAAAAACTCCAACCTAAGTTTATGTAAACTTCCGACTTCAACTGTATATATTTAAATATATGTATTTACACCAAAAAATATTTGTGGGATTGGAAATGATACAGACGATTACATTGATGGAAGCTACAATCTCTCCGCAATGTTAAAGCTGATCTACCCCCCCAAAAAAAATTTGGGTTGTTGAAATAATTGTAAAAAAAGAAAAATGCTGTCATAATTTGTGCGTTCTACATGGTGGGATCTTTTTTGTCAGTAAAATTAATAATGCAAGAAATTGTTGTGGAAACGCCTTTATGCACAAATATTGATTTAATAGCCAATATATCGAAGTAAACTTGGAGTCACTCTCAATGATATGGAGTGTGGTCCTCGCACTACAACTCAGGAAACCATGCAGTTAGGCTACAGATGAAATAAGTTATAATCAACTTCACAGGGTGGCGACAATGCACAGTGATGAGTTTGATGCTCCTTCCAATAAATATTGAGGGTCTAATTCTTGTTAAATTATCGAGACTTGAATGCCATTGGACAAATAAAAAAATGATTGCTCAAATCCATAATATTCCCATCATGTAGCCAAGACTAGATTACCCACACAGCCTACCCACACTGTATTTACATACTACTGCGGTGTAGTTAGCTTTATATGAAATATTCTGACTTTGATCGTCAATACCTCTTCAAGGGAAAGTGCAATAATTTTGTCAAAGATATATTCTGAATAATTTGATGATAGTGAAGAAGTTACACGCTTTGTTATTGCAATTCTGTGTGTATTTTTGCTTTTAGGCAAAATAATTACTTAAAACTTTAATAGCTTCCACCCCCATATCACTTGAATGAATACAACCAAGTGTTATTGGTTCAGGTACTTCGTCTGTCCAGTCTATGGCAACTACATTTGTGACTTGGGCTATTTTAAACACCTTTTATTTCACTATATGTAAAAAAATATATATATACTTGGATAAAACTTCATTAGCTTCAACCCCATATGACTTTCATGAATAAAACCACCTGCTATTGGTTCAGGGACGTTGTCTGTCCAATCTATAGAAATTACCTTGGCATTGTTTGACTTTGGTTAATTTCTATAAATTTAAATTTATAAATGTACATAAAAAAAATACTTCCTTAAAACTTCAAAAGCATCCACCCCATAGGACTTTCATGAAAACAATCAACTGCTATTGGTTTTTAGGCACCTTGACTTTACAATCTATCGCAATTATTTTGGTGTTTTTTTGAGTTTGGCGATTTTCTACTAATTTAATTTCATTATATGTCAAAAATACTTGATAAATATTTCAATAGCACCCACCCGATATGACTTCCAAGAATACAACCAACTGTTGGTTCAGGAACCGCTTCCCTTCAATCCAGGATCCCAACTCAAGCCCAGTTTGTCTGGTCTGCATCAGCCCATGTAACCACATCCCTTAACATGTGAAACCCAGTTCCAGAACCACCAGAGACTAGCTGTCCTCTAGAACCTTCCCTCATGGCCAGTGCCTACAGATGCTATCAGACCTCTGTCAGAACCTTTAGCTGCCAGTGGGCCAGAACCATCTGAGGCTAGCAGATCTCAGCCAAGACCCTTTTCCAGTGGCCAGAGAGTCCGTCTCCCCCTTCTTTTTGGTGACTATTCAACTATGCAGCCCTCCTCCAGAACCACCATCAGATGCATTCCAGTGTTTGTGGAAGTTTTTGTTATTTGTAACTTTTCATTTTGTTTTCCCTATGATGGGTTATACTGGAGGTAAGTTGTGTTCCTTTTACATTGCACCTTTCATTTGAGTGCACATGATTGTGTCACGACTCCTCGTCACCGGCCTACTAGCTGCCACCGATCCCTTTTCCCTTTTCTGTTGTGTTTGTCTGATTAGTACACCTGTTTCTTGTTTTGTTTAGTTGGGCTATTTAAACCTGTAGGCCCGCCTGCTCATTTCCGTCAGATTGTCCCTCCGGACTGGTGTGGTCCTGGTTTTGGGCGATTTTTTACATGCGCCCAGTGTCTTGGAGAGTACATTTTTCCCTGTGCGTATTAAAGCGCTACTCTGTATCTTCTTCCTCCTGCATCTGACTCCTCACCAACTACCCCCAGTGTCTTGGAGAGTACATTTTTCCTGGTGCGTATTAAAGCGCTACTCTGTGTCTTCCTCCTCCTGCATCTGACTCCTCACCCACTACGCCCCAGTGCCTTACAGATGGTTGTAATGTTTATTGGATTGTTTGTTCAATTGTTTGTTTGATTGTTTTATATAAATTGTTTGCCCGAGTTAATTGGTATTACCATGTGCTCTCCACCTTAATCCATTACCATGTACATATGGTTTCCTTTACTTAGATTCCTTTGACCCATAATCGTTTTCATGTATTAACATGTTATACTGACCTTTTAGTTTCAGTCATTGATTACATTTGGATGTATATGCCTTTGAATATTTTAGGTGATTGTTCCTTTGCTCTATTGTATATTGAACAAAACTATAAACGCAACATGCAACAATTTCAAATATTTTACTGAGTTACAGTTCATACAAGGAATTCAGTCAATTAAAAGAAATGCATTAGGCCCTAATCTATGTATATCACATGAATGGGAACACAGATATGCATCTGTTGGTTATAGATGATTCAAAAATTTTATTCTTCCTTTCATACATCCAAACTGTGAACAATTCACACAATTATAACAATCCCATACAGAACGTTTTTTCAACAAAAAACACTGGTTTTCAAAATGTTGTACCACCCCATCAAAACATGCACCACAATATATTTAACAGTTGAAAAATCATCACGTCAATTCGATTTTCTAATTGACTGACATTTTTTCCATCACTGTCAACCGGGGACATGTCTGGTGAGTACGCAGGCCATGGAAGAACTGGGACACTTTCAGCTTCCTGGAATTATGTACAGATCATTGCGACATGGGACCGTGCATGTTGAAACATGAGGGGATGGCGGCAGATGAATGGCACAACAATGGGCCTCAGGACCTCTTCATGGTATCTCTGTGCATTCAAATTGCCATCGATAAAATGCTATTGTGTTCAATGTTTGTAGCTTATACCTGCCCATACCATAACCCCACCACTATGTTCACAGCGTTGACATCAGCAAACCGCTCGCCCACACAATGCCATACACGCTGTCTGCCATCTGCCCGGTTGAACCAGGATTAATCTGTGAAGAGCACACTTCTCCAGCATGCCAGTGGCCATCAAAGGTGAGCATTTGCCCAGTGAAGTCAGTTACGATGCCAAATTGCAGTCAGGTCAAGACCCTGGTGAGGACGACGAGCATGCAGATGAGCTTCCCTGAGACAGTTTCTGACAGTGTGTGCAGAAATTCTTCGGTTGTGCAAACTACAATTTCATCATATGTCCAGGGGGCTGATCTCAGATGATCCTGCAGGTGAAGAAGCCGGATGTGGCGGTCCTGGGCTGGAATGGTTACACTTGGTCTCTGGTTGTGAGACCGGTTGGACGTACTGTCAAATTTTGAAAACAATGTTTTAGGTGGCTTATGGTAGAGAAATGAAAATTAAATTCTCTGGCATTAGCACTGTTGGATATTCCTGCTGTCAGCACGCCAGCACTCCCTCAAAACTGGAGACATCAGTGGCACTGTGCTGTGTGACAAAACTGCACATTTTAGACTGTCCTTTTATTGTCCCCAGTACAATATGCACCTGTGTAATGATCATGTTGTTAAATCGGCTTCTCGATATGCCACACCAGTCAGGTGAATGGACTATCTTGACAAATGATAAATGCTCACTAACAGGAATGCACTAAATGTTTGAGAAATAAGCTTTTTGAGCCTATGGAACATTTCTGGGATCTTTTATTTCAGCTCATGAATCATGGGACCAGCACTTTACATATTGCATTTATATTTTTGTCCAGTGATTTTTACTGCAGGTAACAACGCTCAAAATCTCTGTAAAGAAACGGAATCTAAGGGAAAATGGACAAAGGCATCTTAAAATGCTTTGTTCAGACTGACAGTAAGAATCCTATCCTCCATTTAAGACAGCATCTGTAAATGGAAAACACTGTTCAACTGACGACCGAAGTCAGCCTGCAGGCATCCGGCCTGCAACAAAGAGTCACTAGAACACAATGAGTCAAGTAAAGTCCCCTGTTTAGGTGACCTGTGTGGTTTTGGTTTGGCTTGGCTTAATATGGTTTGGCTTATAAATTGATCTGTGGATACCAAAATGCCTTGTATTGAGTGATAGACCTGATTCCCACGGACACAGTAGTATATTGTGACATCTGAAACCATTTGAAGCTGGGATGTCCCTCCTACCATTTCATTTGTTCTTCAGACTGTCCATCAACTCCTGGCTGAACCCTACTTCACAGCCACTGCTAAAGAAATTACGCAAAAAAACAGTATGTATTTTACAGTTGTTAGGAAGTTGAAATCTTATAGTTAGCCATTTTATAATTTGATTATACTATATTTACAGAGCATATAAGACATTTCAAGTCTTATTCATACAGTTTTGTTGAATAGGAAATGCACCATATCAAATATTTGATATGTATCGTATTTATTCTGTGCACTACAGCTTGTGTCCTCAAAAGTTACTACATGTCACGCCCTGACCTTAGTATTCTTTGTTTTCTTTATTATTTTGGTTAGGTTAGGGTGTGACGAGGGTGATATACAGTGCCTTGCGAAAGTATTCGTCCCCCTTGAACTTTGCGACCTTTTGCCACATTTCAGGCTTCAAACATAAAGATATAAAACTCTATTTTTTTGTGAAGAATCAACAACAAGTGGGACACAATCATGAAGTGGAACGACATTTATTGGATATTTCAAACTTTTTTAACAAATCAAAAACTGAAAAATTGGGCGTGCAAAATTATTCAGCCCCCTTAAGTTAATACTTTGTAGCGCCACCTTTTGCTGCGATTACAGCTGTAAGTTGCTTGGGTTATGTCTCTATCAGTTTTGCACATCGAGAGACTGAAATGTTTTCCCATTTCTCCTTGCAAAACAGCTTGAGCTAAGTGAGGTTGGATGGAGAGCATTTGTGAACAGCAGTTTTCAGTTCTTTCCACAGATTCTCGATTGGATTCAGGTCTGGACTTTGACTTGGCCATTCTAACACCTGGATATGTTTATTTTTGAACCATTCCATTGTAGATTTTGCTTTATGTTTTGGATCATTGTCTTGTTGGAAGACAAATCTCCGACCCAGTCTCAGGTCTTTTGCAGACTCCATCAGGTTTTCTTCCAGAATGGTCCTGTATTTGGCTCCATCCATCTTCCCATCAATTTTAACTATCTTCCCTGTCCCTGCTGAAGAAAAGCAGGCCCAAACCATGATGCTGCCACCACCATGTTTAACAGTGGGGATGGGGTGTTCAGGGTGATGAGCTGTGTTGCTTTTACGCCAAACATAACGTTTTGCATTGTTGCCAAAAAGTTCAATTTTCGTTTCATCTGACCAGAGCACCTTCTTCCACGTGTTTGGTGTGTCTCCCAGGTGGCTTGTGGCAAACTTTAAACGACACTTTTTATGGATATCTTTAAGAAATGGCTTTCTTCATGCCACTCTTCCATAAAGGCCAGATTTGTGCAATATACAACTGATTGTTGTCCTATGGACAGAGTCTCCCACCTCAGCTGTAGATCTCTGCAGTTCATCCAGAGTGATCATGGGCCTCTTGGCTGCATCTCTGATCAGTCTTCTCCTTGTATGAGCTGAAAGTTTAGAGGGACGGCCAGGTCTTGGTAGATTTGCAGTGGTCTGATACTCCTTCCATTTCAATATTATCGCTTGCACAGTGCTCCTTGGGATGTTTAAAGCTTGGGAAATCTTTTTGTATCCAAATTTTGTATCCCAATTTGTAAGTCGCTCTGGATAAGAGCGTCTGCTAAATGACTTAAATGTAAATGTAAATGTAAATGTAAATCCAGCTTTAAACTTCTTCACAACAGTATCTCGGACCTGCCTGGTGTGTTCCTTGTTCTTCATGATGCTCTCTGCGATTTTAACGGACCTCTGAGACGATCACAGTGCAGGTGCATTTATACGGATACTTGATTACACACAGGTGGATTGTATTTATCATCATTAGTCAATTAGGTCAACATTGGATCATTCAGAGATCCTCACTGAACTTCTGGAGAGAGTTTGCTGCACTGAAAGTAAAGGGGCTGAATAATTTTGCACGCCCAATTTTTCAGTTTTTGATTTGTTAAAAAAGTTTGAAATATCCAATAAATGTCGTTCCACTTCATGATTTTGTCCCACTTGTTCTTCACAAAAAAATACAGTTTTATATCTTTATGTTTGAAGCCTGAAATGTGGCAAAAGGTCGCAAAGTTCAAGGGGGCCGAATACTTTCGCAAGGCACTGTATGTGTTTTAACCTGTCTAGTGTTTTTGTATGTTTATGGAGTTGTTTCTGGACTAGGTGTATTTATGTCTATGGTTGCCTAGATTGGTTCTCAATCAGAGGCAGCTGTTTATCGTTGTCTCTGATTGGGGACCATGTTTAGGTAGCCATATTCCTTGGATATTTCCTGGGTTATTGTCTATGTATAGTTGCCTGTGTTAGCACTAGTGTTTATAGCTTCACGGTCATTTTTATTGTTTTGTTAGTTTGTTTAAGTATTCTTCGTTTATGGGCCTCCCGGGTGGCGCAGTGGTTAAGGGCGCTGTACTGCAGCGCCAGCTGCGCCACCAGAGACTCTGGGTTTGCGCCCAGGCTCTGTCGTAACCGGCCGCGACCGGGAGGTCCGTGGGGCGACGCACAATTGGCCTAGCGTTGTCCGGGTTAGGGAGGGTTTGGCCGGTAGGGAAATCCTTGTCTCATCGCGCACCAGTGACTCCTGTGGCGGTCCGGGCGCAGTGCGCGCTAACCAAGGTCGCATGGTGTTTCCTCACGACACATTGGTGCGGCTGGCTTCCGGGTTGGATGACGCTGTGTTAAGAAGCAGTGTGGTTTGGTTGGGTTGTGTATCGGAGGACGCATGACTTTCAACCTTCGTCTCTCCCGAGCCCGTATGGGAGTTGTAGCGATGAGACAAGATAGTAGCTACTAAACAATTGGATACCATGAAAAAGGGGTAAACATGTATTTTTTTAAATAAAAAAAGTATTCTTCGTTTAATAAAGAGGAATGTATTGTCATCACGCTGCTCCTTGGTCTCCTCGTTACGACGAATGTGACACTACACCTCAGCAACGTATAACTTATTTGACCAGAAAGGTGAGATTCTAACCTTTCTTGGAATATGCAGCATTACTAATTATTTTTTATGGCCCTCTCATGATACATTATGTCACGACTTTCGCCGAAGTCGGTCCATCTCTTTGTTCGGGCAGCGGTCAACGTCACCGGCCTTCTATCTGTCGCCGATCCATTTTTCATTTTCCATTTGTTTTGTCTTTGTTTTACACACCTGGTTTCAATTCCCCAATTACATGTTCATTATTTAACCCTCTGTTTTCCCCATGTTTTTTGTGTTTGTTTATTGTAAGTTCGGTCTGATGTTTGTGGGCTTGGTGTTACTACTTGTATTTTGAGGAAAGTTCATTGTGTTACTCATCTCTGCTGTCCTGCGCCTGACTCCTCTGCACCAGCTACACCCAGGTCCTTACACATTATTACTTTACGGAATTACGTAGATTACATTACATATGGAAATGTGTATTTCAGTTAAGTATTACCATATAATTATAATACAAACTAATATAATTTAATTCCACCATTAATGGAGAAAATTAAAGTACACCACAATAAGAAAGTTCTTTGTCATTTGAAATTAGCAATAACAATAGTTATTCTAATATTTTTATGACATTTGTATTATACAAGGAACGAACGTAATAGACCTACAACCATCCAATGTTACTTGTTAGAAAAATATGCTGAAATTATACAAAAAGTAGTAACACTGTAGGCTATTTTTTAGTCATTTTCTTTCAATTATGCATTTGAACATAACAAGCTTTAAATGCTTTTTATGTAGCTGGGACAATTCTGTTTCACAGCTCAAAGGTTGCGTTTACACAAGATCAAGAGTTGGACTTGCATAATCTAAGCAGTGCCACAACCAAGAAGTAGAACACCATGGACAGAGGCAATTCAGGAGTAAATTAATTTTACCTAACCACAATGAAGAACACTGACCCATTGCGACTTCCAGCCCTGTGTGTGTGTAACTATCATTGTGGGTACCAGAAGTCCTCACAAGTATAGTAAAACAAGGGAAATTCAGACATTATGCCGGTCCCCACAAGGAAAAGTGTGTGTGTGTATATACACTATACGAACAAAAGTATGTGGACACCTGCTCGTCGAACATCTCACTCCAAAATCATGGGCTTTAATATGGGCTCTGTGCAGACCAGTCAAGTTATTCCACACTGATCTCAACAAACCATTTCTGTACGGACCTTGCTTTGTGTTTGTGAACATTGTCATGCTGAAACAGGAAAGGGACTTCCCCAAACTGTTGCCACAAAGTTGGAAGTACAAAATCATCTAGAATGCCATTATATGATGTAGCGTTAAGATTCCCCTTCATTGAAACTAAGGGGCCTAGCCCAAACCATGAAAAACAGCCCCAGACCATTATCCTCCTCCACCAAACTTTAGTTAGCACTATACATTGGGGCAGGTAGCGTTCTCCTGGCATCCGCCAAACCCAGATTTGTTCCGTTGGACTGCCAGATGGTGAAGCGTGATTCATCACTCCAGAGAACGCGATTCCACTGTTCCAGTCCAATGGCGGCGAGCTTTACACCACTCCAGCCGATGCTTGGCATTGCACATGGTGAACTTAGGCTTGTGTGCAGCTGCTCGGCCAAGGAAACCCATTTCATGAAACTCCCAACGAACAATTTTTGTGCTGATGTGGCTTCCAGAGGCAGTTTGTAACTTAGTAGTGAGTGTTGAAACCAAGGATAGACAATTTTTATGGGCTATGCGCTTCAACCTGGTTAAATAAAGGTGAAATAAAATAAATAAAAATAAATAAAAAACACTTGGCAGTCCCATTCTGTGAGCTTGTGTGGCCATCTACTTTGCTGCAGAGCCATTGTTGCTCCTAGACGTTTACACTTCACAATAACGCACTTACAGTTGACCTGGGCAGTGCTAACGGTCAGAAATTTGACAAACTGACTTGTTGGGAAGGTGGCATCCTATGATGGTGTCACTTTGAATGTCACTGAGCTCTTCAGTAAGGCCATTCAACTGCCAAAATGTATCTCTGGAGATTGCATGGCTGTGGGCTCGATTTTATACACCTGTCAGCAATGGGTGTGGCTGAAATAGCCAAATCCACTAATTTGAAGGGGTGTCCACATACTTTTGTATATGGAGTGTAAATATTGAGTGTATATATATAATCATTGTAGTTTTTTATAGAAAGAAGTTAAACACAGTAAATGTATATTATGAAATGTGCAATTTATTTTCAACGAGTCAAAGGAAAACACTTAAGGTCCCAGAAACCACCAAATGGCTCAGAAAGAAAATACATAAAATATATAAATTCACATAAATACTCAGTAGGTTAGACTAGCTTGTTGGTGTGGTGGGGCTTTCCATATTAGTGCGTTGCTAAGAACACATGGACATCTAGAATAGTTTAAAGGGCTATTACACAGTTTAATGGAGGTGAGGTAGTCCAGCCTAGGAGAGATTCAATCAAAACAAAGGAGGATGGCGTATGGAGTCAAGCAATGGAAAATAAATCAATGTCAAATATAAACAGGTAATAAGTGAATGGCTTACTAGTGAATAAGACCAATAACAAAGCATATGGGATACACATGTAAATAAGGAATGTTGACAATAAACAAAGCACTGATGGTGACATAAAGCAATGAACAAAACATACTTTTAAACACAAACAAGGTAGAGGGAACACACACCAAACTGCCATTGTTCGGGTTTACCAACTAAGGACAAACAAGTATGAAGAAGTAATTACTGTAGATTGTACAGACCAGGTCCCTGAACCAATAACAGATGGTTGAATTCATAGAAGTTGTATGGGGTGGATGCTTATTTTACTTAATTAATTTTTTAAAAACTAGGCAAATCAGTTAAGAACAAATTCATATTTACAATGACGGCCTACCAAAAGGCAAAAGGCCTCCTGTCGGGACGGGGCCTGGGACTAAAATAAAATAAAAATAAATATAGGACAAAAAACACTTCACGACAAGAGAGACAACAAACACCACACTACATAAAGAGAGAGCTAAAGACAACAAAATAGCAAGGCAGCAACACATGACAGCACAGCGTGGTAGCAACACAATATGACAACAACATGGTAGCAACACAACATATGGTAGTAGCACAAAACATGGCACAAACATTATTGGGCACAGACACCAGCACAAAGGGCAAGAAGGTAGAGACAACAATACATCACGCAAAGCAGCCACAACTGTCAGTAAGAGTGTCCATGATTGAGTCTTTGAATGAAGAGATTGAGATAAAACTTATGAAGCTTTAAAGTTAAGTATTTTTACAGTAATGTCGTTTTAAATGAATTCAAAACAGTAAAAGCTCAAAAATATAAAAGTAATTGCTGTAGATTGTAAAGACGAAGCAATATAAGTTGGTTGTATTCATGAAAGCTATTCAAGTTTTAAGAAAGTATTTTTTACATATAATGAAATCACATTCATTTAAAATGCCGAAGTCATAAAATACAATTCACAGTCATACATTGTACAGACGAGGTCCATGAACCAGGCAAGTGGTTGAATCCAGGCAAGTGTTATGGGGTGAAAGCTATTAATTTTATAAGCAAGTATTTTTTGACAGTACCAGTCAAAAGTTTGGACACACCTACTCATTCCAGGGTTTTTCTTTATTTTGACTATTTTCTACATTGTAGAATAATAGCGAAGACATCAAAACTATGAAATAACACATATGGAATCATGTGGAAACCAAACAAAGGTTTAAACAAATCTAAATATACTTATATTTGAGATTCTTCAAAGTAGCAACGCTTTGGCTTGATGACAGCTTTGCAAACTCTTGGGATTCTCTCAACCAGCTTCACGAGGCAGTCACCTGGAATGCATTTCAATTAACAGGTGTCTCTTGTTATTAAAAGTTCATTGTTGGAATTTTTGAGCCAATTAGTTGTGTTGTGACAAGGTAGGGGTGGTATACAGAAGATAACCCTATTTGGTAAAAGACTAAGTCTATATTATGGCAAGAAAAGCTGAAATAAGCAAAGAGACACGACGGTCCATCATTACTTTAAGACATGAAGGTCAGCCAATCTGAAAAATTTCAAGAACTTTCAAAGTTTCTTCAAATGCAGTCGCAAAAACCATCAAGAGCTATGAAGAAAACTGGCTCTCATGAGGACCTTCTGTAGCTCAGTTGGTAGAGCATGGCGCTTGTAACGCCAGGGTAGTGGGTTCGATCCCCGGGACCACCCATATGTAGAATGTATGCACACATGACTGTAAGTCGCTTTGGATTAAAGCGTCTGCTAAATGGCATATATTATTATTATATATTATTATTATTATATATTATAGGACCACCACAGGAAAGGAAGACTCAGAGTTACCTCTGCTGCAGAGGATAAGTTCATTACAGTTACCAGCCTCAGAAATTGCAGCCCAAATAAATGCTTAACAGAGTTCAGGTAACAGACATCTCAACATCAACTGTTCAGAGGAAACTGCATGAATCAGGCCTTCATGATCAAAATGCTGCAAAATAAACCTTACTTAAGGACACCAATAATAAGAAAAGACGTGCTTGGGCCAAGAAACACGAGCAATGGACATTAAACGAGTGGAAATCTGTCCTTTGGTGTGATGAGTCCAAATTTGAGATTTCTGGTTCCAACAACCAAGTCCTTGTGAGACACAGAGTAGGTGAACGGATGATCTCTGCATATGTGGTTACCACCGTAAAACATTGAAGAGGAGGGGTGATGGTGTGGGGGTGCTTTGCTTGTGAGACTGTCAGTGATTTATTTAGAATTCATGGCACACAACCAGCATGACTACCACAGCATTCTGCAGCAATACGCCATCCCATCTGGTTTGCACTTAGTGGGACTGTCATTTATTTTTCGACAGGACAATGACCCAACACACCCCAGGCTGTGTAAGGGCTATTTGACCAAGAAGGAGAGTGATGGAGGGCTGCATCAATAACAGTTGGTTGTATTCGTGAAAATCATGTGGGGTGGAAGATTTGGAAGTTTTAAGCAACTATTGTTTGACATATAATGAAGTAAAATTCATTTAAAATAGCCAAAGTCGGAAAATCAAAAATCAATTGTTGTTAATTGTACAGATGATGTCTATGACCAGTTGGTTGTATACATAAAAGTAATTTTGGGTGGATGCTATTGAAGTTATAAGGAAGTCTTTTTAATTTAAAGGTCATATAATTAATTGAAAACAGCCAAATGTAAAAAACAAAATAAAATAAAAACTTGTCTGCAGTCTAAACTGTTGCGTGGAGTGTGTCAGATTAGGGACACTTACCAGACTAGGCATGCACCAGAGTCCAAACTATCGGTAAGAGTTGAAAATGAGATTGAAACACTTTTTTTTTCTTTTTCGGTAAGCCAACTTGAAAACTTCAGCGAAAAAAGTTAATTTTGTGTCGGTCATCACACACTGATTTTTATCTGCAAGTCAGTTTGGTGGAAACACACCACTGGTGGGAAAATGCGCATATTTTCCATATGAGGATTTTACAATATTTGCATGAAAATCTGTCGCCAATTGGATGGAAACCTAACAAGGGAAGAGAATATTCCTTTTGGAGTAATCGAATACTGACTAATCAATCACGAAGAACCCATTCACGCAGGAGCATTCCATGGGCAAACCTTTGAAGTATTCCTCAAACATTTCCATTCCCGGCGGCACATTTACCATAAACATAATATCAGGCTAAATTGGCCCATACAACAACCCTGAGACACCGGTGGTGGAGGTTAATCTGCTGCCCTCAATAAGAAGAGATCAGCCCGCCCTCTCCTCTGCTCTCTTCTCCTCTCATCTCCTTACAAACACTGATTGGCTAGCCTAAATGGGAACACTAATCACCAAAAGAGGCGGTAGAGAAGGTAGGGTGTATTGTTCAACTTGTCCAACAGTCGTGTTTTTCTTTAAACTTTTTTTGTTTTGGCCCTGCCGCCGCAGGCAATAACGGTATATTCATAGCTGTAGCTTACCGTGTTGCAAACACATTTGTATTTCACAATATATACAAAAATGAAAGAGCTTTGCCTGTAGCCTACCTTTCATGAGTGAGATGGCAAAAACATTTTTTTTTTAAATAATGTGCTTTAAAAGTTAAAAGGTCAGCTTAAATGTAGTGTTGCAGTCATTGTAGCCTATCAGTCAAATAGTTTGTCTTTATGGCATATTTATTTTTCTCACAGATAACTCCTTTAGCAATTGCATTGGTTCAGAATGTGTGGAAAATCCTGCAATATCTATACAAAATTTTGGTTGTGGACAGGTGTCTTTTATACTCATAACAAGTTCAAACAGGTGCCATTAATACAGGTAACGAGTGGAGGACAGAGGAGCCTCTTAAAGAAGAAGTTACAGGTCTGTGAGAGCCAGAAATCTTGCTTGTTTGTAGGTGACCAAATATTTATTTTCCACCATAATTTGCAAATAAATTCATTAAAAATCCTACAATGTGATTTTCTGGATTTCTTTTTCTCATTTTGTCTGTCATAGTTGAAGTGTACCTATGATGAAAATTACAGGCCTCTCTCATCTTTTTAAGTGGGAGAACTTGCACAATTGGTGGCTGACTAAATATTTTTTTGCCCCACTGTATATTAATAAATTGAAACATGTCACTTATGAGTTGTGTAAATTATTTACAAGTATTTTCCTTGAAGTGAAATGAATGTATTTCAGTATCACCTAATACTCATAGCCCTTTCCTACAGTCAAATTACCAAATTGCCCTCTAGTGGGTGGATTGTTCGTTATATTTTTCATAATTTCATAATTGTTACTTTAAAAAAAAAACTGCTGAACAGCCTGTGTTTCTATGTCAAATGGTTTTGTTATATGTCAGTCTTCTGTGATGTACATAAAGTGTAATATTGGGATGCAAACTCAAAATTGAATACATTTCAACTCTATATCTGACGTGGTATGTCTTCTTCTAAAGCTCATAACTGTCACATCTGCTCCTGCCACACCCTCTAGTGCTCATCCTGTGTCTCCTTGACATGCTACTCCCCCAGTGCTCTCTCCCTCTCCCTCCGATTCTGTGCTGGAGTCAGATCAGATCCCCACCAGCTGCAATCTGTTCCATAATCAAGACCTCTACAAATTCTCAGTCCTGCCACTTCCACACTGCCAGATTGTAATCTCTGCTCATTCTGCCCACTCTGACTCTGGTCCATGTCTCCAGTCTGTCTTCTTATCAGTCCTGCTACTCTGTCTTGGATTCCCCACTCTACGCTCACTTGGACTCCCCCCTAGACTTGATTGCCCTGTCCCACCACATCTCGCTCCAGCCTCAGCCTCCGCACTTGGTTTCCGGCAACCCACCTGAGTTTTCCTGTGACCTGCACTCAATCTTCCCAGTGTTTCAAAAAATACCTTTGGTTACCTCATTCCAGTATCCTCGTCTGAATCTGCTTTTGGGTTCACCTGTTTGGCTCCTCGTGAAAATAACCATGTGTGCGCGGTATATGCTTTTGTTTCAAAGTAGATTTGTTTAAGACTACCAAGAAACACTATGTGTGACCCTGATTTAGCCCAGCAGTACATTTTTTATAAAATAACATTTTATTTGGCACATGCGCCACCTTAAAGTGAAATGCTTACTTACAAGCCCTTAACAAACAATGCAGTTTTAAGAAAAATAAGTTTAAAAAAGGTGAATAAAAAATAATTAAAGAGCAGCAGTAAAATAACAGTAGACGATGGCAGAAAAATGATGTACAAAATAAGTACAAATAAAGCAAAGAAACACAATAACACAATTGGTTAGGAGACCGTAAAACGGCAACAATCTCTTCCGGAGCCGTAGTACTTTAAATGGCACCTGTTAAATGAAGCCTATGATAAGTGGAATGAGTATCTGAATAGCATCAGGTCTAGCTGTAAGAGGTCAATGCAGGGATCGGATAAGTGTCAGAGAGCAAGGCCCTCCATCCAATCATGTCCCAGCTTTCCACCTGTGTGCAGTTGAGAGGCGTGTTGAGGTCTACAGGTAAGCCCTTAGTAGTAATAAGTCAGCCACTGTGCTTGTAAAATGATGAAAGTGGACTTTGTCTTGGCAAGATGGACTTTCCTCAGACAGCAGACCAGACTAACCTGCCTGTGTTTGGTCTTTTAAGCAATATTTGATTGCTGATACTCTAAAAACGTGCACAATGAGACAAGTGGCGGTGGAAGTAGCTTCTTTGACCTCTAGATTAGATGGTGAGGACTAGGGTCATTACTGCCTGACACTACTTGTTCTAATTATATCATTTTGGATCTAGTTAACCATGTAACATGTGCCTATTCTTTATCTGTTCTCTCCTTTTCAAAATAATGTTTACAAAAATGGTGTTTTCAAAAAAGTATGTTGATAAGAAAGTTAGACCATGAGAATAATGTGCACACCTCCCTGGCAGTCCCCAAAGTACCATCCCACCATTGTAGCGATTTTAGCCAACAGCAACATGCAACGCCCCTTGCAAGTCTCAAACCCTGGTCTCCAAGCCCAAAGGGAAACCTGCTAACCACTGCGTACTTAGACAAGGTTTTCTAAAGTATTCTGCATTAAAGATGAATTTGAAGAGAGAAATAGAGATAGTGTGAGACACATACAGAACAAAATAAAGAGACAGAGTGGTGAGATAGAGAAAGATACTGTAGATGGAGAGATGGTGCACAACCTTGAGCATTGCTTACAGTGGTGTTAATTTTTAAGCAGGCATAGAGACATACACCACATAAAAGGAAAACAGGCGTTGGATGAATTTGCAGTTGGGTCATTTGTAACGGTTGGATGGCATTGCAACACATGCTCCGTGTCTAGCCTGCTCTGTACAAACAGGGCTGGAAGAGAAGGCAGAGAGAGAGGGACATGGCTGGACAAGTGAGCAGGTGCCAATGGAAGAGTAATGAGTGTAAAGAGGCTGTTGTGAAGGTCAAAACCATCAGGAGAATTTCCTCACTTGACTAGGACAAACTTGGTGACCCGACTGGGCCAAACAATAAATCATATAACTACATTTGAATCAAATTCATTAATTGAATTTAAATTGCTTATAAAAGTGGGTGGGGCCAAACTGGATAGACAATTAATGGATGGATAATTAATAAAACAATATTTGTTGGTTTATTATTTAATAGTTCATTTTTAAAAGGTCAAACTTGAGGAAAGTGTGGACACTTCCTTCCCTGCTAGCCTAGATTTGGAACGATTATGGCCACAGTGTGATGAAGGTACATTGGATTCAGTGGTCCACTCACCCAATGCACTGAGCCACATTGTTCCTGTGTTTCTTAGGAATGGCTACCTGGCTCTTCCACACAAAACACACAATGGCTTTCTCCATGCCAAATGGAGCCCATCAGATTTCATTTTCTCTTTTCTCCCTCAAGCAAGTTCATGTCAGAAGGCCATTCCGCCGTGTTAGAAACCCTCGTTCCCCCCGCAGCAAAAGTCTTCAATAGGCATCCTCCCATTGCACCACCCCGCCAAGTCGCCTCATCCCCCGACAATAAAGTCAGTCATTGGACTCTTTGTTTTTCTTCTATCTTTTTTGTATTTATAAAAAAGGAATCTTTCTCTTTTCGAATAAGATGGAGGAAAGGAAAGGGGAAAAAACAAGTTTGAATGCTCGCAGACCAACACTCTTAACTGACACTTCAGTGTGTGGCTGAATAGGGCCTAAACTTCAGACGACCCAGAGGAGGAGGAGGCACCCAACCACAGCCCTGAGGGGATGGGGGTGGGGGGGTGGGGGGTGCTGTTGGGGGATGTTTGAGGTGGGGGGCATCATTTGCATGGCCCATTGTGCTGCACAAGTTTGAGGGCTTTTTTTCAGCGAGGGCCCTTTTTGACATTTACTTCTACTCTGGATGGCTGTGGCGGGCTGTGAATAGTCTCTGCTCCCGGCCGACACAAAGGCCCTTTTGGACATTTACTTCTACTCTGGATGGCTGTGGCGGGCTGTGAATAGTCTCTGCTCCCAGCCGACACAAAGGCCCTTTTGGACATTTACTTCTACTCTGGATGGCTGTGGCGGGCTGTGAATAGTCTCTGCTCCCGGCCGTCACTAAGGCCCTTTTGGACATTTACTTCTACTCTGGATGGCTGTGGCGGGCTGTGAATAGTCTCTGCTCCCGGCCGTCACTAAGGCCCTTTTGGACATTTACTTCTACTCTGGATGGCTGTGGTGGGCTGTGAATAGTCTCTGCTCCCGGCCGACACTAAGGCCCTTTTGGACATTTACTTCTACTCTGGATGGCTGTGGCGGGCTGTGAATAGTCTCTGCTCCCAGCCGACACAAAGGCGCTTTTGTGCTACGGCCGCACCATATTCATCATGTAATGCCTGTAAGACAAATCTGATTGGACGTCTCTGTCACTTTGATGTGGGTCCAGAGTGCGAGTGGGACTGAGATTGCTAACTTCACTCTCTATTGCCTATTCTCCAGCATTGATACGGGAGTGGGGGGTGAGGAGGGGTGGGGGTTTGCAGTAGGGAGGGAGAGAGAGGGAGGGAGAGCGGGAGGGGGGGATGGTCTTCATTATTTGCAGGAGCAAATTCATAATAAATTCCCCCATCCCACAAAACCGGGTCGAGATGATTGACACCACTTTGCGCCAGGCCAAACAAAAGCCCTGATTTAAGCAGAATACCAAATGAATGGGGTGAGCGTGGACTCAATTCAAAAATTGTAATCTCTCCCTTTCCTTCCTCCCCACAACCATTTCTCTCCTCTCCCCCTCTCAACCTCTCTCCCCCTTTCTCCCACTCACTCACGTATCCTCTTTTTTTCAACGCTCTGCTCTTCTGTGCTTTTGTCTGAGGCGTTCTCAGTTTACAGGGTAATTCTACTCCAGCCAAACTGATAATTGTGCGTCTCGGTTCAACTGGCTACTGCTGGATTCCTGGGATACACAGCTGATGTCTGCCCGCTACCGAATGACTGGAAGGATCCTCAGAAGCCCTGCTCACTTTAGTAGAGGGAAGAGATATGGGGCTGGGGCAGAGGCTGGGGCAGAGGATGAGGCAGAGGTAAGGGCTATGGATAGGGGGCTGCAGAAACACCTGCCCCTGCCTCTGTCTCTGCTCCAGCCCCACATTCATTCCCAGACCACCCTCTTTACTGTTACACATTCTTTCCCTCTCCCCTGGTTAACAGGAGCTGGGAGTTACTGTTGGTCTTCTCTTGACAGCTTTAACGTTGTCCTTGACCCATATAGACCTGTCTGCCAGCCCATCAGGAATTGATACATCAACCACGCGCCCCTGGCCTGACCTCCCCTAACGTGAGTGTACTCTCATTAACTGTCTCTCCTAGTTTACTGTTTTCTGGGGCATGTGTGGGCTCGCTCAATGTATGGAGTGGTGCGTGTAGTGGTGTGTGTGTATGGGAATACCATCCTACCTCCACCCTCTACTGTTCTTATCCATGTGTTTGTAAAGCTGTGTTTATGTCTGATTATACAATATCTTATGATGGCGTTGTTGTGTTTCTGTGTGCTTCCCCAATCCTGCTCCCCCACAACCTGTTGCCAGCTAAGGAGGTGGTACAAACACACACGCACGCGCACACACACACACACACACACACACACACACACACACACACACACACACACACACACACACACACACACACACACACACACACACACACACACACACACACACAGGAATACCATCCTACCTCAACCCTCTATTGTTCTTATCCAAGTGTTTGTGCGGCTGTGTTTATGTCTGTTTGACTACACAATATATTGTGATGGTGTTGTTGTGTTTCTCCCCCACATCCTGTTTTCTCTTTCAACCTGTATCTCTGTTGAACATGTCAATGCAGTCACCATCAGGACTCTCTCTCTCTCTCCTCTCCCCCTCTCCTCTCTTCATCTCAATTCAATTTCACTTCAATTTAAGGGCTTTATTGGCATGGGAAACATATCGTAACAATGAGAGACAGGAAGCAAGTTCAGGGAGTGAATGCATTTAAATGAACAAAACAAGAAACACAAACAGCATACTGCCATGAAAAAGCAACAATGACGACTGGGGAAGAAACCAAAGGGCAGGTA
This sequence comes from Oncorhynchus gorbuscha, assembly GCF_021184085.1. Lineage (NCBI taxonomy): Eukaryota > Metazoa > Chordata > Actinopteri > Salmoniformes > Salmonidae > Oncorhynchus > Oncorhynchus gorbuscha. The sequence continues at coordinate 38,646,650 of NC_060174.1, forward strand.
ATCAAGGAGGTGATGGAGTCCAGGTGAGTGTCATTATGTGTGTAATGCTGGTGACAGTTATGTGCCCTAACAAGCATCTTGGTGACCTAGAGGCCGGAGAGGGAAAACACGTGACACATACACTACCACTAAAAAGTTTGCGGTCACTTAGAAATGTCCTTGTTTTTTACAATGTAGACATTTTTTATTTTACCTTTACTTAACTAGGCAAGTCAGTTAAGAACAAATTCTTATTTTCAATGACGGCCTAGGAACAGTGGGTTAACTGCCTGTTCAGGGGCAGAACGACAGATTTGTACCTTGTCAGCTCGGGGACTTGAACTTGCAAACTTGTTAACTTCTTCGAGATAGGGGGCGCTCTTTTATTTTTTGGATAAAAAACGTTCCCGTTTTAAACAAGATATTTTGTCACGAAAAGATGCTCGACTATGCATGTAATTGACAGCTTTGGAAAGAAAAAACTCTGCCGTTTCCAAAACTATAAGATATTATCTGTGAGTGCCCCAGAACTAATGCTACAGGCGAAACCAAGATGAAGTTTCATACAGGAAATGCCCCAGATTCTGAAGGCGCTGTGTTCCAATGTCTCCTCATATGGCTGTGAATGCGCCAGGAATGAGCCTGCCCTTTCTGTCGTTTCTCCAAGGTGTCTGCAGCATTGTGACGTATTTGTAGGCATATCATTGGAAGATTGACCATAAGAGACTACATTTACCAGGTGTCCGCCCGGTGTCCCGTGTCGAAATTATCGCGTAATCTCTAGGTCCATGCGCGTTCCATTTCTTCAGAAGACAAAGGCAACTGCCACGAAGGATTTATCATCGATATATATGTGAAAAACACCTTGAGGATTGATTCTAAACATCGTTTGCCATGTTTCTGTCGATATTATGGAGTTAATTTGGAAAAAGGAAAAAAAGTTTGCGTTTTAATGACTTAATTTTCGTTTTTTTTCTTACCCAAACGTGATGAAGAAAATGGAGCGATTTGTCAACACAAATAATCTTCTTGTAAAAACTGAACATTTGCTATCTAACAGAGTCTCCCCATTGAAAACATCTGAAGTTCTTCAAAGATGAATGATTTTATTTGAATGCTTTTCTGGTTTTTGTGAAAATGTTGCATGCTGAATGCCAGGCATAATCCTATGCTAGGCTATCAATAGTGTTACACAAATGCTTGTTTTGCTATGGTTGAGAAGCATATTTTGAAAATCTGAGATGACAGTGTTGACAAAAGGCTAAGCTTGAAAGCAAATAGATTGATTTAATTTCATTTGCGATTTTCATGAATAGTTAACGTTGCGTTATGCTAATGAGCTTGCGGATAGATTTACACAATCCTGGATACAGGTGTTTCTCGTAGCTAAACGTGACGCAGAAAACGGAGTGATTTGTCCTAAACAAATCATCTTTCAGGAAAAACTGAACATTTGCTATCTAACTGAGAGTCTCCTCATTGAAAACATCCGAAGTTCTTCAAAGGTAAATGATTTTATTTGAATGCTTTTCTGGTTTTTGTGAAAATGTTGCCTGCTGAATGCTAACGCTAAATGCTATGCTAAATGCTACGCTAGCTATCAATATTGTTACACAAATGCTTGTTTTGCTATGGTTGAGAAGCAGATTCTGAAAATCTGAGATGCCAGTGTTGTTAACAAAAGGCTAAGCTTGAGAGCTAGCATATTGATTTAATTTCATTTGCGATTTTCATGAATAGTTAACGTTGCGTTATGGTAATGGGCTTGAGGCTGTAGTCACGATCCCGGATCTGGGATTGCTCGACGCAAGAAGTTAATGTTGTAAATTACTATTGTAGCTGGAAACGGTGGATTTTTATGCAATATCTACATAGGCGTACAGAGGCCCATTATCAGCAACCATCACTCCTGTGTTCCAATGGCACGCTGTGTTAGGTATAATTTTAAAAGGCTAATTGATCATTAGAAAACCCTTCAGCAATTATGTTAGCACAGCTGAAAACTGTTGTTCTGAATAAAGAACAAATAAAACTGGCCTTCTTTAGACTAGTTGAGTATCTGGAGCATCATTATTTGTGGGTTCGATTACAGGCTCAAAATGGCCAGAAACAAAGACTTTTCTTCTGAAACTCATCTGTCTATTCTTGTTCTGAGAAATGAAGGCTATTTCATGCGAGAAATTGCCAAGAAACTGAAGATCTGGTACAATGCTGTGTACTAGTCCCTTCATAGAACAGCACAAACTGTCTCTAACCAGAATAGAAAGAGGAGTGGGAGGCCCCGGTGCATAACTGAGCAAGAGGGCAAGTACATTAGAGTGTCTAATTTGAGAAATAGATGCCTCACAAGTCCTCAACTGGAAGGCAAGCATCCCGGTGTAGCCTCTTCACTTCACTGTTGAGGTTGAGACTGGTGTTTTGCGGGTACTATTTAATGAAGCTGCTAGGCTATGCTTATCTTTGACCACCTCCGATAATCCGTGAAGGAACATGTCAAACAATGCTTCGGGGTTCCAGGCACTCTCAGACACCAACGTGAGAAAATCCACTGCATAGTCTGCCACACTACGGGAGTCTTGACGTAGCTGGAGCAGCTTACGAGCAGCCTCTTTCACGGACAACCAAACACCTTCCGAACTTACGCCATGAACTCCTCTAGACTGAGGCAGACGGTGGACTGTTGCTCCCACACCGCAGTAGCCCAGGCGAGTGCCCTACCCGAATCAGTGTTATGATGTACACTATCCTCAAGCGGTCCGAGGGGAACGAAGAAGGCTGTAGCTCAAAAATGAGGGAGCACTGGGAGAGAGAAGCCAGGCAGGTTCCGGAATCTTCAGCGTAGCGCTCCAGCGGAGGTAAGCGAGGTTCTCGGGACACTGGGGTAGGCTGGAAGATTACAGGTGTGACCCGCTGCTCAGTGGGGTATCCGCGGAATTGCTCCAGCAAAGTCTTGAACGCCTGGTCATGGCGTTCTGCCAGGGTATCGAGTCTCTCCATAGGACATTGCAGTAACTCCTCGTGTCGTCCAATGGTGGTAACAAAAGTTTATTACTAGAACAGGGGGCAGGCAAAACGACAAGTCAAGGGCAGGCAGAGGTCAGTAATCCAGGTCAGAGTCCAAAAGGTACAGAAAGGCAGGCAGTCTGAGGGTCAGTGCAGGCAGCAGTCTATAATCCAGGGTAGTGTGACAAGGCACAGAACGGCAGGCAGGCTCAGAGTCAGGGCAGGCAGAATGGTCAAAACTGGGAAAACTAGAAAACAGGAACATTAGAGAATTCAGGAGCAAGGGGGAAAAAGTTTGTAGGCTTGACAAACAAAATGAACTGGAAACAGAGAACACAGGTATAAATACACAAGGGATAATGTCAGGACCCGGTTACGAACCCGGGTCTCCGGAGTGAGAAACAGTCACTTAACCAACTGAGCCACGAATAGTCGGCAGAACCCAGAAGATGAGGCAGACACAGCAGTACTTGAGACGGTGTATTTAATGAAGTAAAAAGTGAAGTTCTTCAGGAAAACATGTAACTCTACAACCTCAAAAGGAATTCCACAAGAACAAAGGTAATCCTCCAAGACAAAAAGGTAAATCCACAAGGTGGAAGGTATAGCATAAAAAAGCCTCAACAGATACTCAAAAATAAACAAGAACAAAAAACAGAATTCCACAAGAGAGTCTACCGGGATCACCAAGAGTTCACAGAGTACTAGGGCTGGGTGCTAACATACAAACACAGAGCAAAGAACTGAGGAAAACAAAGGGTTTAAATACAATCTGGGGAAACGAGGCACAGGTGCAAATAATAATGGGGATCAAGGGAAAACAAAAGGTCAAAAGGCACAATGGGGGCATCTAGTGACCAAAAACCGGGACAACCCTGGCCAAATCCTGACAGGATAATGCGGGAAGATGGGAGACACCTGGTGGGGGGTGAAGACAAGCACAAAGACAGGTGAAACAGATCAGGTTGTGACAGTCTATATACAGTGTTGTAACGATGTGTAAATAGTTAAAGCACAAAAGGGAAAGTAAATTAACATAAAAATGGGTTGTATTTACAAATGGTGTTTGTTCTTCACTGGTTGTCCTTTTCTATTGGCAACAGGTCACAAATATTGCTGCTGTGATTGCACACTGTGGTATTTAACCCAATAGATATGGGAGTTTATCAATGGGAGTTTATCAAACAAAAAATCAATTTAGAGTTTTATTAAGTTTTCTTGTTTTTCAATCAACCAACAAAACACATTCCACATTCACAGATGTGACAGGCTTTAAAAAAACAAAAAGTCAAAAAATAATAATACATTTGAAAAAATAAAAATACAATTAAAATGAATGATAAAGTCAAATAAAAGCATTTCTTTTTCTTAATCTATATATTTTCCTTGGTACATATATATATATATATATATATATATATATATATATATATATATATATATATATATATATATATATATATACATACATACATACATACATACATACATACATACATACATACATACATACATACATACATACATACATACATATATACATACATACGTAGATGGATATGCACATATACATACACACACACACATACGCACACGTACTCAAAAACTAAATTAAAATAAAAACACACAAAGAAAAAACATATTACACTTGCATCAGCACTATCAGGGTTCTTATCAGCTATTTCAAGCATTCGCTGAGACGACGAGCCAATAATTTGTTTTTAGGTTTTACAGTACCTTACACAACATGTATCTGCGCATTTCCCTAGTCACCCCGTTCACTCTGTCCAGTTTGAAATATAGTTGAATAGTGGAGACCAGAGTCTATCAACCTTGGGCTGTCTCTTGTGGAGGTCATAAGTGAGCTTTTCAAGAGGAAGAAAGTCAACAATCTGGTCAATCCACATTTTAAATGTAGGAGGGGGGGTATTAGAGGCCCACAATAGAAGAATACATTTCTTAGCAAAGTATGTAATAGTCATAAGCAAATTTTCTCTGTCAGGATCAAGAACAAAGTCCTGCTGGGCATTAAGAAGATAGATACACGGGGTCATATCAAACTGTACCTCTAGTATTTTCTGTGCAGCAGTATGTACAGAATCTGGCAATCTCCCTACAGCTCCAAAATACATGCATATAGGTTCCGCTTTCAGAGGTACATCTTTTACAGTTAGGAGACATATCTGTTTTCATTCTATGGAGTCTCAAAGGAGTATAATAAAATTTGTACAAAAATTTGTAATTAGATTCTTTCATTTTTTACACTGGTAGAGGAGCAGTATACCCTGTCGCAAACCGCCGCCCATAACTCATCACTGATAGTCAGACCAAGGTCCTTTTCCCAGATTATTTTCAAAGGAGTAAAGGAGGAGCTTCCTTTCTCAGAAAGGAGTCTATAGATGTAAGATATTTTGCCTTTAATGGATTGTGCTATGACAAGAAGGGTTTCAACTTCATTCAACTGAGTTCTAAACCTCCTCTTGGAGGTAAATGAGGAAATTACATGTCTAATTTGAAGATATTTAAAAAAAAATGGGATCTTGGCACATCGAATTCACTGCAGAGCTCTTGAAAGGATTTCAGTGTAGTGGTTTTCTGATGAAATAGGTCTGAAAAGGTCCTGATTCCTAGAGTATGCCAAAGATTAAAGTTGGCATCCCTCAGGGCTTTTGGCAAGTCTGGGTTGCCTACTATAAGCGAGTGAGAACATATTTGGGAGGAAATGCCCAGGTATTTCTTACAGTCCCTCCACGCTAGTAGGGTGCTGTAAATCCCAAAGGTTTTGGCTATGTTGCCCACTTCACTAAAGTTATTAATGAATATAATTGAGCTTAAGGGCAATGAACCACAGGATTGGGCTTCTATCTGAATCCACGTTGACTCTTGTCTGTTAGTGATCCATGTTAGCATGTTGCGGATTTGGGCAGACCAGTAGTACAATTGAAGGGAGGGGAGGGCAAGACCACCTTTAGATTCAGGTTTTGATAAAGTGGAAAACTTGATCCTAGGTTTTTTATTGCCCCATATAAATTTGGTGATGCTTTGGTTAGTTGTTTTGAAGAAGGAAACTGGGAGATAGCATGGGACCATCTGAAATAAGTAGTTCAGTCTAGTGAGGACGTTCATACGGATTACATTAATTCTTCCTACTAAGCTAATTGGGAGGGAGATCCAGGTTTGGAGATCGTTCTTGATTCGATCCAGGAGTGGAAGATAATTTTCCTTAAAAAGGCTATTCAGATCTGGTGTTATGAAGATCCCGAGGTATTGAAACCCCTGTGTTTTCCATTGGAAAGGACATAGTGTCTTCATAGAGCTGGTGAGTGTAATATTGAGAGGGCAGACAGTGGATTTGTTCAAATTGATCTTATAACCTGAAAACTTGCCATACTGAGCAATTGTGTCTAAAATGAGAGGGAGGGATTTCTCAGGGTTGGATATGTACAGCAAGACATCATCTGCGTAAAGCGAAATCTTGTGTTGCAGGCCACCTGCAGAAACACCCATAATACTTGGAGGCTCCGCCCCCAACAAGTAGAGTAGCGGGGACAGCGAGCACCCTTGTCTTGTGCCCCGTTCCAGAAGGAATCTGTCAGAGTTCAGTCCATTAGTAGTCACCATGGCATTTGGATGAGAGTATAGTGATTTGACCCATTTAATAAAATTGGGGCACATGTTGAACTTTTCTAAGACTGAAAACAGAAAGCTCCACTCCATCCTGTCAAACACCTTCTCAGCATCCAGTGAAGCCAGCAGGACAGGGGTCTTTTGTGCGTTTACTTGATCAATAATATCAAAAAGACGGCGAATGTTATCAGAAGAGTATCTGTCGCTAATAAATCCAGTTTGGTCCGCTTTTATTATTTTGGGAAGAAGAGTGTTTAGTCTTTTGGCGAGCAATTTGGTAATTATTTTATAGTCGAAATCCAACAAGCTTATGGGCCGGAAGGACGAGCAGGATAGGGGGTCCTTGTCCTTTTTTAGCAACACTGTAATGCGAGCTGTGTGCATTGAGTCTGGGAGAACTCCGTTTTTGCAAAAATCCTCGGGAAGTTTGTCTTGCAGGTAGCGGATCAGTGGCATGTTTCCCTCTTCTTTTTCGCCCAGATTGAATAGAACACAATTATTCCTTCGCCCCCTGTTTTCCAGGTCCTCTGTTTTCTCTTCCAGATGCTCAATTTTCTTTTTAGCATATGCTATTGTTTCCATGGCAGCTGTCAATAAGTTTTCCATGGATAGGATTCGCCCCTCTGCCTCGTCCAGGCGCCCCGCGTTTATGGTTATCTTGTTGTTGAGCGTTTTCCAGGATTGTCACCTTGCCCCCTATCGCACTGAGCTGAGAGTTAATGGCATCTAATTTGGTGTTTAGTTCTGTACGTTGGGATCTCAACTCAGAAAGGATGTCTTCGACAGAGTGCGAGGTTGGCATTCGTTGTGCCTCGTGGGGGAGCGGGTTCTCTTGCTCCTGGCTAATGGCGCTAGTTTTTTCTGAAGCTAGCTTCTTCTTGGAGGCTTTTCCCGTCGCTAATACTCGAATCCGGGTAAAAATGTCACCTGTAGTGTCGCCTTTTGTAGCCGCCATGACTTTTTCTTACTAAAGCTAAATGAGTGTGAACTTGGAGTGGAGGTAAGATTTAGGAATTGGAAACTACTTGTGCGGAGCTCTTAGTTTATGCGGCCATCTCGTTCAAGGGTCACGTGATCCTCCCGTTTATCAAAATTTGATTTGTTTTTGAATTCTTTTTGGGTCTGAGTAATCTGAGGGAAATATGTGTCTCTAATATGGTCATACATTTGGCAGCAGGTTAGAAAGTGCAGCTCAGTTTCCACCTCATTTTGTGGGCAGCCTTGTCTTAATGTGCCAAGTAATTATCTTTTTGTTTTCTCATGATTTGATTGGGTCTAATTGTGTTGCTGTCCTGGGGCTCTGTGGGGTCTGTTTGTGTTTGTGAACAGAGCCCCAGGACCAGCTTGCTTAGGGGACTCTTCTCCAGGTTCAACTCTCTGTAGGTTATGGTTTTGCTTTGTTATAGAAGCTTTGGGAATCGCTTCCTTTTAGCTTCCTTTTAGCTCTTTTCTGGATTTTGATAATGCATGAATTATTTGGTGTTTTACGTTGTACATAGAGGATATTTTTGCAGAATCCTGCATGCGGTGTCCCAACTCTCTCTCTCTCTCTCTCTCTCTCTCTCTCTCTCTCTCTCTCTCTCTCTCTCTCTCTCTCTCTCTCTCTCTCTCTCTCTCTCTCTCTCTCTCTCTCTCTCTCTCTCCCTCTCTCGCTCTCTCTCTCTCTCTTCGTCTCTCTCTCTCTCTCTCTCTCTCTCTCTCTCTCTCTCTCTCTCTCTCTCTCTCTCTCTCTCTCTCTCTCTCTCTCTCTCTCTCTCTCTCTCTCTCTCTCTCTCTCTCTCTCTCTCTCTCTCTCTCTCTTTTCCTCTCTCAATTTTCTACTCTCTCTCTCTTCGCCTCTCTCTCTCTCTTTGCCTCTCTCAATTTTCTACTCTTCTACTCTTCTACTCTCAGACAGACAGACAGACAGACAGAGAGAGAGAGAGACAGACAGACAGATAGACACACCACCCCCTTCACATACAATACATCCCCCTACAACCGCCACCTATTATCAGTAAAGATGGCCAATAGAGGCCTGGGCCCTCCTTCCTAAAACAAGGTAAAGGATTAGTGAGAGCCATTTAGAGGCCCCTTTTCATTTCATTAGCTTGTGACCCCTCCAGTAGATTATTTTGATCTGGCCAAAGGCTGGGTCTACTTTTAATGATCCAGACTGACCAAAGAGACGCATAATACTTAACACACCCATTGAAGGCCCCAAAGAAGAGAACGGATGAAAAGAGAAGGAGAGGGAGAAAGAGAAAGATTAAAAGTGGCATTTACCAGTCACCGGTGGTGGAGTCTGTATGGAGGGGGAACTGGTGATGGAGGAGTGGCGTTACGCCCTCAGACTTTTGTCAGAATATGGTATTGTTCTTCATTGATGGAGTGGGGGCCCCCTTCTTTTGGAGGGCAAAATTGTAGCAGTGCTTTAAGCTGATTTCAGGGGGAAAAGAGAGAGAATAAAATATAAAAAAATCCACGCACCTCCTCTTCAGATATAATAGGCATGTAATAAAAGAAAAACTTCAGGCCTTAGAAAGTTTTGTCTGATTTTGCAAAGCCTCATGGGATGTGGGTATTGTTCATGTTTGTGTGCTCTGCTCAGAGGCTAAAGTAGATACAGTGGGCCTTTGATATGTGACAGATCCATCATAGAGGACTGGACTGATGAGGAGAATGTAAACAGAACAGACAAAGCAGCCTCTCCTCTCCTCTCCTCTCCTCTCCTCTCCTCTCCTCTCCTCTCCTCTCCTCTCCTCTCCTCTCCTCTCCTCCTCTCCTCTCCTCTCCTCTCCTCTCCCTCCTCTCCTCTCCTCTCCTCTCCTCTCCTCTCCTCTCCTCTCCTCTCCTCTCCTCTCCTCTCCTCTCCTCTCAACCCACCTGTCTCTCTTCTGCTCTGTTGAACTAATTGCATGTATTTGTTCACTCTGTGGGTGTTTGCGAAGGGATCTCTTCCGTTTACCTATGGCCAATTAGTCCATATTGAACGCAAACACAATAAAATCTAAGCAGCTTGTGCTATTTAATGCCTCACAAGCATGCTACCCAATACATTTCTCATATTAACTAAACAAACGGCTAAAATGCTGCAAGGGTGGAAGGGATGGCATTAGTTGTTGCGTTGGTTGGCTTGCCCTTAGTTTTCTCTTTTCACTTTTTTTTTGGCCTCGTATTTGCTGGCAGCTAGGTCAGCCAGTTTGCTCTGTCTGGCTGGCTATGCATGTAAAGAGTGTCCCCTCTTTGTTCCAGCCTTCGGCCCAGAGCCAAGCTCCCCCTTCAAAACTTCAGCCCTCACACACACCAGATTCCCTCCTCCCTCTCAAACAGCCCCATTCCCCTCTACCTACCCCAAATTGCAAATAACAAAAAAGAGAGGACAAAACTGCAAAGACAAGCATTGCTTTAAAAGCAGGTGTCCAGAACATTTCAGTGTTTGTCGATTTCAAATGTGGACCCTTTAACCCTGGTGCTTTTCTAGCTGGTGGCTGAGGTAGCCAGTCAGAAGCCTAATCAGTCTCCCTTGATAATGCTGGGAGGTTGAGGACTGTCAGTCCGCCTTTCAGACAGGGAGCAGGAAGAAGCCGTGGCAGGGGAGCCCCTGATTGATTAGTGCCTCTTTATTGAAGGGTGTGTGTGTGTATGTCAAGGCAGGGGAGTATGGGCGGGGGCGGGAGGCTTTATTTGAGTCTAGGCGACAGAGAGAGCACTATAATTATGACTTTTTCTTACTGACAGTGGAAGCTGACAGAGAGGGTTCTTATGGCTCACTTCACTCTCTCAGCCCCCTAAAGAGAGATTATTGCTGCCCTAGGAGCCCGGGACAGGCTTGCTCATCAACAGGCCTTTAGAGAAGCCTGAGTGGAGAGAGAGGGGCCACAATACAAGGACTTTAGCGATAGATGGATGACAATTACAATTCCTATTTGTGCATCCCAAATCGCACCCTGTTCCTTGCATAGTGTGCTACTTTTGATCAGAGCCCCATGGGACTTGGTAAAAAGCAGTGCACTACATAGGGAATAGTCTGCCATTTGGGACACATGTCTTCTATAGCTACCTCTACTGGAACCAAGGCAGAGAGTGTTAGAACTACTAATACTACACACACTTAGTTACACACATTGTTGTCCTGCGTGGCCTGTGCTCCCTGGTAGGAGGTCTTCACTTTCTCTTTCTCAGTCTGTCTTTATCAGTCTGTATCTGGGTCCCCTCTGCTTTTTGTCCCCTGTCCTCTCCATCTACAGAGCCGTGTTAAACACACAGGTTGATATCCACTGGGGTGAAAGTGTGTGTGGGTGCATTGCTGTTAGGTGACAGCTCCTATCTGCCAGGTATCAGAGGAGTCTGTTTGAGGAGCTGAGCTGAGCTGAGAGAGAGAGAGAGAGACCATGTAGGTGGGCCACATGATTTATAAGCTCTTCTTTACTTTCCTCCTCCTATTCTGTTCCTACTGTATTACTCACTGATAACCAAGTGAATGTTTGATCACAGTCAACGCACAGGTAGGTCACGCGTGGGTAAGTAGTTGTATTGCTTCTATTAAGAATACAATAACGTCATTTTGAATTGAAAATAGTAGTTTATCCAATGGCTTATCAGTCATTACTGTGACTGCGGTGGTAAAATTGTGACTTATTTCAGGTACAATAAATCTTTGTTTGTGAGACTAACGTCTATCTGATCCCCCTGTCCCTACAGAGGTACATTATGCCGTTGGATATACTAACACAATATGAACTCAACCATAATGTGAACCCTAACACAACATGAACAGGCACAACACATTTCTCCTAGCACAACGTGAAGAGACTGAACACACTCAGTGTGTCAGGTGAGCCCTCCCGACCTGTCGTCCTGTTTGTTCTACCCCTGCTGCCGTGTTCCTCCAGTACCTAGCCTGTCCCCTGACACGACCCATCACAATTACTGTCACTCCCAACATCTGACCTCTTTAGAGAAAACATACAGTGTGTTTGAGGCTTGTTTGAAACCTGGATTGAAAGCAGCTCTAGGCCTTAGTTCTGTTTAGCTCATTGTGACAAATGTGTTAGTAAAAAGGTTCTAGTGTATAATTGGTTCATTTACGAACTCCTCTGAACCCATTTCCTTTTAATCCCTCTGGTGGCTCTGAACAGTCTCAGGTGAAATCAGGTACAGAACCAGAGTCATTTGGTCAAGTTACCAGAATATGTTTATTTTTGTGTGTGTTTTGTGTTATGTTTGTTTCCTGCGGTTGTATTTGTTCTCAAGCAGCAGAGGGTTGTTTTTTGTGTGTTTTCAGTCAGTTGTTTCCGGCGGTTACATGTTGTTGGCCAATCGTGGGCGGTGAATGACAGAACAGGATGGGCGGCTCTGCAGCTCCGTCTCAGAAGAAGAAGCGCAATGGATTGTGTCACCTGACTCTCAGGATTAGTAAAATCAAGGGTTGGAATTTGAATACTTTGAAGTGTCTGCAGTTCCTAGATCTTATAGGTAAGGCCAGGAGTTGTTCTTGACCACCTGACCAGAAAATAACTCCTGGCACTGTGTATACCCCCCCCCCCCCCCTCCAGTCAGGTCACATGGTCCCGTCACTGAACCCTATTGGTTTTCCAACCTCTCAGCCTATATCATACCATTTGTATTTGTCCTTCTATAACCCCTCTCCTTGTCCGTTATGTTCTAAAGAGACTTGACTTCCATTTTGGTTTCAACTGTTCAGATCAGTTAAAAATATCTCCTTCAACGCACCCTTGTCCCATCAATGTCCCGTACAACAGTAGGAGTGTAAACAGAGAGTTTGTGTGTGTGTAGGGGTGTCAGGTTGCCTATGTGGCGTGTTGCAGCAGGTTAGTAGGCCAGGTCTGCTGTATGTATCTGGTATTAATCACCCAGTTAGATAACAGCCTGTTATAGCTGGGCTTCTTTAGCTGTGGCACGAGCCCTCCTCTCCCCACTCAGTCACACAGAAGCGCGCGTGCACACACACACACACACACACACACACACACACACACACACACACACACACACACACACACACACACACACACACACACACACACACACACACACACACACACACACACACACACACACACACACACACACACACACACACTGTTTGCCCATCATGTCAACCCCCCCAGACACACACACACACACACACCATCACCCTGGATAACCACCTGTGTGTTTAGTATGGCTGTGTACTTGGCGGAAGAATTCCAGCATTAGCCCATTTGTCAGAGGGTGGGGTTGGAGTGATTAGATATTCACGAGAGCTGGGATTTAAAGTCAACAATACGGCAGGTGTTGAGCGCTTTTTACTGCAGACGAGTGTCTCCACTCCTGGCTCTTTATGGGTTATAAAGGATGAAGACCTCCTTTTTCCACCATTTCTGCCCCTGTGGCTTGGGCAGAGACCAGACGGCTTGATCTGTGGGGCAGCTGAGATGAGAAGTTGGACAGGGAACACAACACCCTCAGGCCACATGAAATACTGTGAAGACAGCCTTAGTAGTCCTTGTTCCTTTATGATAAGTAAACCCCTGAAGAAGTGCCTAAATCAAAGGAAACCTTCAATCCTAATTTGATATTCTACTGTACCCGCTACAGTGTATCCACTCAGCCCTCAGTCCCATGAACTATGGTTCAGGAACAATCTTCTTTTGTATCAGAGGTCAAGTAGCCTAACACACATTCGCATCAGTGACTCCCACTATGACATGGCCTACAGTGTCTGACAAGTGTTCATTTCTGGATATGACCACGTTGAGCGTTGTTAAACTGTTTCTACCTAACCTATTTCTCACCCCTCAGCCGGTTCAGCTCATAAAACGTGTGGAGGCATTGACTGAGCCGAGTGTTCATCACGTCCAAATCACTCAGCAGCATTTACATCTCTGGGTCTACCTGGAACAGGTCCCAGCTCCGGGGCTATAGATCACTATGCTAGCATGGTGTGGCGTCTCGCTATGCCTCAACCCCTTTAATACAATGTGCAAGTGGCAAGTACCTTACGTGTTCATGTCCCTGGTCTTTTGAATGGGCTTGACAATTATATGATCAAATTCATGAAAATGTCGTCATTTAAGATGTATAGACTGAACAAAAATATAAACGCAACATGCAAAGTGTTGGGTCCCATGATTCATGAGCTGAAATAAAAGATCCCAGAAATGTTCCATACTCACAAAAAGCTTATCTCTCAAATGTTGTGCTTAAATTTGTTTACATCCCTGTTAGTGAGCATATCCCCTTTGCCAAGATAATCCATTTTCTTGACAGGTGTGGCATATCAAGAAGCTGATTAAACAGAATGATAATTACACAGGTGCACCTTGTGCTTGGGGCAATAAAAGGCAACTCTAAAATGTGCAGTTTTGCCACACAACACATTATCACAGATGTCTCAAGTTTTGATGGAGCATGCAAGTGACACGCTGACAGCAGGAATGTCCACCAGAGCTGTTACCAGAGAATGTAATGTTCATTTCTTTACCATAAGATGTAGTTTTAGAGAATTTGGCAGTACGTCGAACCGGCCTCACAACTGCAGACCATGTGTATGGCGTCGTGTGGGCGAGCGGTTTGCTGATGTCAACGTTGTAAACAGAGTGCCCCATGGTAGCGGTGGAGTTATGGTATGAGCAAGCATAAGCTACGGACAACGAACACAACTGCATTTCATCGATGTCAATTTTAATGCACAGAAATACTGTGATGAAATCCTGAGGCCCATTGTGAGGCCCATTTTGTTTAAGGTATATGTGACCAACAGATGCATATCTGTATTCCCAATCATGTGAAATCCATAGATTAGGGCCTAATACATTTGTTTCAATTGACTGATTTCCTCATGTGAACTGAAATTGTTGCATGTTGCATTTATATTTTGGTTTCTATTTGGTGTAATTGGGTGTAGATATAGGTGTGTGTGTGTGTGTGTGTGTGTGTGTGTGTGTGTGTGTGTGTGTGTGTGTGTGTGTGTGTGTGTGTGTGTGTGTGTGTGTGTGTGTGTGTGTGTGTGTGTGTGTGTGTGTGTGCGCAAGTGAGTGTGGGGCAACCCTGTCATCCTTACAGAGTCACAGCAGTGATATCTAATCTTGTTGTAGACAGAGGAATGTGTGAAATGCTGTCTTCTCTACTGGGGGGTCTTCTCCTCATTCAAACACCACTGACACACATCCATAGATCTACACATCTACAGACACAGTACAGATAGGCCTCAGCATTACGAGAACCACCACCACCACAACTATTACTGCTACCATTACCAGTCACTCAATCAGAGGTTAACTGGGGCAGAGCAATGGGCCTCAGGAACCAATTGAATTAGTCTTTCAGATGGAAGTCTGTCCAGTGAATGGGTGCAGGGAGAATATGTGACAGACTTGTTCCCAGATCAATCACTTTCAATCCCAACTGGTTTTTAGGTTGGATCATAGAATGAGAATTAGTTCTAATTACAAAGGTTGGGTGGGAATCATTATCTCATTGATCCATTCTAGTAATAGTTCCATCACATTGGTGGGCAGAGGATTTCCAATCTGTTTTCCTCCACGGTTCTTTTACCATATTGGACAAACACAGATGGATGGATGGAGGAGGCCAGGGACCATTGTTCTGTGGTGGAATAGTCCTCTAGGGATGAATACTTTACATCTGGTGCCCACTGGGAACAGTTAGGAGGGATGGCAGAAGCACCAGCAATGTGACCCAGAAATTACCCCTTTTGTCAATACTGTATATGGGAGTAACAGGCACTGATCAAGAACATGGCAGATTCCACAGTAGACTTCACAGACAACCGTCCTCAATGACCCCAGTACCTATAGGGTGAAATATCGTTCTGAATATGAGAATGCCGGCTATTATAACCTACACCTCGTTTTTCCCAGACATCATTCGACTATAAGCCCACCCACACACCCTGTGTTCTGTCGTTAGTAAATAAGACGGATGCATCTTTAATAGAGACCTGGGTGATCAACCTGGATAGCAGAAAGTAGGGTAAATAGAAATATGATAAAGTAAAGGGGAACCTGTGGCTGGTGGGTCTGGGTGCTGCATGCCACAGTTTGTTCAGTGTTAAACCAATAAGATATGGCTGGTGTGATGGTGGTTGGGTTGGGCCCAGGAACAGATAGGGGCTGTGATTGGGTGTACCATGGAGTGTGACCCCAGCATTCATATCAGTGGCTCAGATTTTCAGTTAGATTGTGGTGTGTGTGTGTCTGGAGGGATGATGTTTGCTGTTTGCCTTAAGATGTGTCAGGCATAGGCAGGTGTGTGTTACAACATGGAAAGTGTTGGCGTTTGAACTGCTCCAGTTCCAAAGTGTGTGTGTGTGTGTGTGTGTGTGTGTGTGTGTGTGTGTGTGTGTGTGTGTGTGTGTGTGTGTGTGTGTGTGTGTGTGTGTGTGTGTGTGTGTGTGTGTGTGTGTGTGTGTGTGTGTGTGTGTGTGTGTGTGTATTTGATTAGGGACATCCGGAGGTTGGCCTTTCCGCCTTTTTCTCAGCAGGTGAACAGCAGTCAGGGGGGTTCTAGGAGGACAGAGAGAGTCTGCGTATAAAGTAGGGAGAATAAGGGTTTTGTGAACACTCAGTCCCTCTGTCCTTTTTCACCTGTCAACACAGGTGGTGGTCTTACCTGCAGTCTGACCTGGAAGGTACACTCTTCAGTCTAGGTAGCACTATTTCATTTTTGATTGAACCTTTATTTAACTACACAAGTCAATTAAGAACACATTCTTATTTTACAATGACAGCCTACTCCGGCCAAACCCTCCCCTAACCCCAACGACGTTGGAATAACTGAGCACCGCCCTATGGGACTCCCGATCACGTCTGGTTGTGATACTGCCCGGGATCTAACCAGGTTCTGTAGTGACGCCTCTAGCACTGAGATGCAGTGCCTTGGACCGCTGCGCCACTCGGGAGAAATTTCCTCACCAGTGTTGGGGTCGTTCCTCAAATAAACGAATACATGACCTATTACACATTACTTCGTTCAACGGCAGCATATTTCTCTATATCTATATCTATCTAAATATATCTTGTTTATGAATAGGAGTATAGTCGGGTATTTGATTAGTAGCTAATTGAGTGATTGGTGTAGGGAGGGGGCTTTTTTACACAGCTGGCTTAGTTAGTTGGCGAGTAGGAGCGTTGGCCCAGTGTTTGGGCCAGTAACAAAAGGTTACTGGATTGAATCCCAGAGCAAAAATCTGTTGATCTGCACCTGAGCAAGGCAGTTAACCCAGTGTTCCCTGGGTGCCGTTGATGTCGATCAAGGCAGTTAACCCAGTGTTCCCTGGGTGCCGTTGATGTCGATCAAGGCAGTTAACCCAGTGTTCCCTGGGTGCCGTTGATGTCGATCAAGGCAGTTAACCCAGTGTTCCCTGGGTGCCGTTGATGTCGATCAAGGCAGTTAACCCAGTGTTCCCTGGGTGCCGTTGATGTCGATCAAGGCAGTTAACCCAGTGTTCCCTGGGTGCCGTTGATGTCGATCAAGGCAGTTAACCCAGTGTTCCCTGGGTGCCGTTGATGTCGATCAAGGCAGTTAACCCAGTGTTCCCTGGGTGCCGTTGATGTCGATCAAGGCAGTTAACCCAGTGTTCCCTGGGTGCCGTTGATGTCGATCAAGGCAGTCATCTGCACCTCTCTGATTCAGAGGGGTTGGGTTAAATGTGGAAGACACATTTCAGTTGATTGCATTCAGTTGTACAACTGACTAGATATCCCTAAATCACTTTACTTATTACTCCCTCACAAAAAGTAATTAGTTAAACCACTCATTATATTACTTTTGCGTTGCACCCCAAAAGGTTTCACATCCTCACTCAATGTAAACAATGTCAACGTTACGTTACATCAGAGATGACACCACAGGTACCAGAGTGGTGTAGTGAAAAAAAAACGATTCTGGGGCAGTAATTTGATCTGGTAACCAAACCAGGTAAAACTCTGGACCTTATACGGTATGAGATGACTAATCTGTTGGAAAAAGGTTTTATATGGGCTATGATGGGACCAGAGTTTTTCTAATCAGGTCACATGGTTTAATAAACCCCTGGAAAAACTCATGGCCTCGGGGAGGATGAAAACCCTGTCAAACAGCAGCAACCTTGTACTTGTTCATATTAGTTATATTTTAAAGAAGGACTGGTGAGGTTTCCTATACACAAACACAGAGAAAGCAACATGATTGGACAATAAAACTCATAGGCTGAGAGGCACTTTGGCCCTCTTTTTAGGGATTTGCGTCAATACGTTTTATTAAGCTAAATCAAAGTGACGTGGCCCTGCCACATCTGATTGAAAAGTGCTGTAACAAATGCCTCCTCACCACCACTTTTCGAGCGTCCCTGCATTACATAGGGCTATACACCAACATCAGTAGCCTAATTACTGGTATTTTGTCTGAAAAGAGGGGGATTATACTGTGGATAAAGGCAGCATTTCCTCTACTACATACCCAGCTACAAGCTTGTTCAGCTCTCCCTGGGTGACAGCCTGTCCTCCTGAACCATTAAAATCAAGCCTTGGTTGTTTGGATGAGGTATGAGTTTTGTCTTGGGTTGTTGCTTTTGCAGGTGCTTCAAGAGATGGAAGTTGTGTTTCTAGCAGTGGAGTGGTGTTTCTCTCCTGGGTAGAGTGTACATTTGACAATTACTGTATATTCTTGCCATTGTGTCGTCCTACCAAATCAAACTAATAGGATTACTTCCACTCTGAGAAACTCAATGTTTTGGACACTTCTGACATTTTTTATCTCCCTCACTCTTCAAATTAGTGGTGACTCGAGGTACCCTGGAGATCCTCAAAGTAACCATTGCTAGTCAATGGTTCATATTTGCACCTTCAGTTAACTGAGACACATAATCCTGGAAGAAGCCTTCGTTCGGGAACCGACCTACCAAAACCGACAGGACAGGGTGGTCCCTGGAAGGAGATCAGCATGGACTACAAAAACAAGGAACCGGTGAGGAACGGAAGGGAATTGGCTAATCAGGGACGACTGAAGTGATTCCTCCGGCACTCCTGTCAAAGCAGGTTCCTCCTGATAGGGAGAAGAGAAGCGAGGAGGAATGGCAGACATTAAACACTTCACATGACAAGAAACGTTCCAGGATGGACTAGACCAATTAAGAGAAGGATTATGACAACTAGCCAGGGATGACCCAAAACAACAGAGGGGTTCTTGGAGGGACCTTTAATGGTTCAATATAGCAATAGGTGCCCGGAGGAACCACGGAGTGGAGCGTGGCTTAGTAGGGGAATGGCTTTAAGATATATATTTTTTGGGGGCTACCCGTTAGAATAAATGTCATTCCTGTTCATCTGCTCTGTTATATTGTCTTCACGTTAAGATTGAACACTAACAGTTTTGTCGCTTCAATGAGGATAACAGAGTTCCTCAAGAGCCTATGCAAATCCCAAAGTTGGAATAGTTACTAGTGATGGGAAACAGAGGCTTTCTGAAGGCTTCCGTGCTTTACATGCATCGGCACACTGCTTCGAAGTTAGCTGCTTAGCAATTTCGACTCGTGCCTCAGAGCTCCGGTATCAAACATAACATCAGTAATAGTCACCACTTTATTACTGTATGTAATCAGCAATGTTAATATTATTCATATTAGAATATACAATATGCATAAATATTCAAGAAACATTTTAATTTGCAGTTGAAACAGAGTTTATTAATGCTCAAACGCTGAAATCCTCTAGATAGTAGCAACTGGAGAAGCGGCCACAGACTGACAGCGCAGGCCGTAGTCAGCCAGACCTGCTCACACGCGAGAGAGACAGGACAGGGTGATACACAATCACGGCAAAAAACACGACAGGACAGGGCGAAACGCAATTACAGATGGAATACAAAACAAGGAACCGAGGGGAACGGATTACAAAGGAATAAATAGGAAAATCAGGGGAACCAAATAAATGATGATTAGGGAATAGGAACAGCTGGGAGCAGGAGGGACAGAAACGAATCAAATGTAAAGACTTAACATGATGAACAGGAATGACATTTACGCTAACGGGTGACCAAAAATAACTATCTGAAAGCCACACCTCCAGTAAGCCACACCTCCAATCTTATAGGCTGCCCCCACTGCAATATATTATTAAAAAGGTTCAAAATTGAATCCCTCCAATCAGAAAAAGGTTAACTTCACACAGGAACATTTTTCAACTGGAATGGTTCTGCCGGTGTGGAAACCCAAAAGGTTCTTCCAGGTACCTTTACTTCTAAAACAATTGTTTACATTGTACGAACAGAGAGGGAATAATAGTCAATACAGATATGAATTTGGATCAATAACTGTAATAGGAAGACAATGATAACAAAAGTAACGAAGTAACAACAACATATCTTTAATCAGTAACTGCAATATTATTAATAAAATTGAAATTGTACTGTTATATTACTCTTTACCGCAAAATGTAATATTAGTGTTACCCACACACACACACACACACACACACACACACACACACACACACACACACACACACACACACACACACACACACACACACACACACACACACACACACACACACACACACACACACACACACAAAAATACAATCAAACATTACATTCCCGTCTTTCTCCCCAGTCTACCATTGGAGACAGAGCTCATTGTGTGTGTGTGTTGCTGTGTGCTCCAGGGGCGCTACTGTGTGTTTGAGCGAGAGGCGATTGGGTGATTTGTGACCCAGAGAAACAGAGTTCCAGGCTGTCGGAGCAGTGTGGAGGCTGCAGGGCCAGGCCAGGCCAGGGAGTAGTTGGGGCACTGGGTCTGCACTAATGTGACATACACCTAAAGGCGCAGGACAATGGGGCCCCTGCAAGAGCACTAAAAAAAGAATATCCAAGAAATCTAGGGAGCATTAGGTAAATGTCAGTGCCATGTGTATAGGTGGCAGGGAAGTCAGGCGCACGAGAGTCAAAAATGCAGTGTAAATGGAGTCTTTTAATAAATGTCCACAGAACATGCTCCATAACACTAAAAGTACAGACATGTACAGACACAGTACAAACATGGGTACGAGGACCTGTCACGCACCAACACAACAAATAAACAACACTGACAATAAAACAATCTCTGACAAAGACATGAGTGGAAACAGAGGGTTAAATACAGGTAATGAATGGGATTGAAAACAGGTGTGTGGGAAGACAAAACCAATGGAAAATGAAAAAAGGATCAATGATGGCTAGAAGACCGGTGACGTCGAACGCCGAGCACCGCCCGAACAAGGAGAGGCAACGACTTCGGCAGAAGTCGTGACAGTAAAATGTCCTTTTACAGTACGAATGCCAGGTAATTGCTGTATTTGTCATAGAAGTTAATGGTAAACACAATAAACTATTAAAGAAAACTAGAAAGAATAAGTTAACATATATTTTATAAAGTACCAGTTTAACATTTTTTTTTAATCCAGTGGGAAATTCAAGAATGAACATTATTCAAATTTGCTTTGATAATTCTGTTAGCACAAATAATAGGATCAAGCAGTTGCTAAAACTTTGCACACGTCTGTTTGTCGTTCATTGAAAGCCTGTAGCGGCCTGTATCACCCAGAGTGTTGTGTAACCTGCCTTCTCTCCAGGGCGTAAACACACACAGGTTCTCGCATTGTTTTTCAAAAAGAATCATGGGATTGTGTTTGTGTTACTCTGCTGCCAAGTGACATTCCCAAATGCCAAAACACATTTCCAATAGGAAGATGGAACACGGGTTTGTGTTTATTCCTCGAGTCATTCAATTATCTCCTCTTCGGTTTGTTTAACATTTCATAATCGTGATCTCATTTCTGATTTTTCTTGGTTGATTTTCAGTAAATTATGCCAACGCCTCGGATGAGAGGAGAGAGGTTTGTGGTGTAGAATGAATTAAGAGGGCTTGGCTTGCTCCTTCTATGTGTGTGTGCGTATGTGGTTGTGTGTGTGTATGTGTGTGTGAGCCACAGAGTGAAGGTATCCCCGGCAAGACGAGGTGAATATATCTCTGTGTGTGTGTGTGTGTGTGTGTGTGTGTGTGTGTGTGTGTGTGTGTGTGTGTGTGTGTGTGTGTGTGTGTGTGTGTGTGTGTGTGTGTGTGTGTGTGTGTGTGTGTGTGTGTGTGTGTGTGTGTGTGTGTGTGTGTGATGGCTGCTGTGAAAGGCACCATCTGTTCCTTGTGACAGTAATGAAGTGAGGGGCATATTGGGACAAAGCCTCAGACCCATTCATCACAGCGCTGGGCGGACCCAGCATATTCCCCCTGTCTTCCAGGGATACCTTCACACACACACACACACACACACACACACACACACACACACACACACACACACACACACACACACACACACACACACACACACACACACACACACACACACACACACACACACACACACACACACACACACACACACACACACACACACACACACACCTATGGCTCAATTTAGTCATTATTATTTATTCCCTAATGTGATTTATTGTGAATGTATTAACCTAGAAGTGCTTTAAATATTTATCCTATCGTGTGCTGTGTTTTGGTTAATTTCTCATTCACTTGTTTGAGTGACTTCCTTTACATTTAATTGGTTAGCCCCTAAGGTTAATGTCAGCTCCTCCTCTGACATCTAATTCGCATCATCTAAAAATCCTTGGGATGAAGTGCAGAAGGACGTTTGAGCGCGTACCAATGGTTTCCAGTATGATGACATTACTGATGAAGCTTTCTGCACCCTCTCTAGGCGTGGCCTGCTACCCTGAGACTGTCGAGGCCACGACTACCGCATCGGAATCCCGTGATGTCAACCCCGAAACGATGAACGCTCCATGTGCCAAACAACTATGGACTAACATATATGTGGCCTGTCCTTGTGTTTGTTCTGTGTTGCTTTTATCCTGTAAACCACTTTTAATACTAAGAAAATATAAAAGAAGGATATTGTCTGTGTGTGTCAGTGTTAATGGGGTAACACACACACGATAGGTACCCATCGACCGTTAGACTGGTTGTGGATACATGCACATACCGGTAGAATTCACTCCTATCTAAATCATCTGGTCAGATACTGTCGCTCTATTGATACACAAAATCCCTCTTGCAAGCACAAGTTGGACGTGATGTTCCTATCATACAAATTGTTACTCAGAACAAACTAAGAGCTAGTTTGATGCTGTGCAGTGAATCATTCTGATGGACGTGGAAGACAGACAGAAACATGTACACAATTATAACTTGAGCCTCTGCCAATGAAAGGCTTGTCATGATTCCTATTTGCATATTTATCCTCTTTCTCATGTATTGGCTACCTCATTGTCCTTCAGTGCAGAGGTCTTGTGGTGGGAACGCTATGCCATAACCAGGAAATGACAGTTGTGGTTTTGCAGTTATGACCTTGGTCACCCACTGTACTAGATTACCTGGTAAATCTTCAGTCTGAAACTAACTGTTGAACCTTAACATGCAAATATCCCCTTTATAAAAGAAAGGGAGGACCCTTCTTTTTTTAGGAATTCAAAGTAAATGTTGGCTCATTGGATGTGTGTAGCACTTCATTTTTGTGTATGAGTTCTGCATGGCCTCGTTCTGAATATACAGGTAACTGCCAAAATAAAGGAAACACCAACATAAAGTGTCTTAATAGGGCGTTGGGCCACCACGAGCCAGAACAGATTCAATGCACCTTAGCATAGATTCTACAAGTTGTCTGGAACTTTGTTGGAGGAATGTGACACATTATTCTGTGAGAAATTCCACCAATTGGTGTTTGGTTTCTGTTTTTGTGGACTCTACTATAGTATACTGTAGTTTTTACAGTTTACTATTAGTATAAATACAGTAGAAAAAAAGAGTAGTATTTAGTAATTACTGTAGCGTGTTTTGCAGACTGTAATACGGTATACTGTAGTATTTACTGTCATTTTATTTTACAAAAGTGTTTTTGTTCTTTTAGCTTTGACATGGAATTGGGGGGGCTTTCTCATTGAGGAAATATACTGAAGAAATAGTCAAAGATCAATAACCTGTAGGTAGGCAGGACTGAGTTCTACTGAGTTACTGAGAGTTCTGCGTTTCTGCTCTTTCCTATAATGTCTAGGGAACACCATATATGGTCTATACTTGTCATGTATGTTTCTCACTTACAGGTGGCACAAATTGGGATATGGAGGAGGGAAATGGGAAGGGTATATGCAAGTTAAATATTGTAATATTTACTGTAGTTTAAAAAAAATCATGTTTTTGTGGACTGTAGTATTTTTGCAGACATTTTTGTAGTAATTGCTTCTGTTTTTTGAATGGATAATGCTGCAGTATTTACTGTAGTCTTCTACAGTATACTATACAATTCTATACTAAATACTACAAACTGTCGAGGCTACTACAGTGTATAGTATAGTATTCTATGGTATACTACATATTTCTATATTAAGTATTATAGTATTCTATAGTAAATATAGTATATTTTTGATGTAGAATAAGTGTTCAATTGGGTTTGGAATCTCAACCCAATAGAACACTTATCTCACATAAAAATATACTACAAAGTATAACAGTGACTGAGACAGCCATGGCATATGGTTTTCAAGCTCATCAAACCATTCAGTGACCACACATGACCTTTGGATAGGGGCATTATCATCTTATGAGGGCATAGCCATGGTAGCCAAAATAATGGCCTGCCCAGCATTTAATAATGGCCTGCCCAGCATTTAATAATGGCCTGCTCACCCTAAATATTATTGGATGTTAACTGCATAATTAACTCAGGCACCACACCTGTGTGGAAGCGACTGCTTTCAATATACTTTTTATTTCTCATTTACTCAAGTGTTTCCAGTATATTGTCAGTTACCTGTATGTGTATTGTGTAAATCCATGAGATTATAAATCTCTGCTAAATGACCATATTGCTATAAAATGAACAATATTCATACTGAACAAAAATATAACATATAAAGTGTTGGTCCCATGTTTCATGAGCTGAAATAAAAGATCCCAGAAAAGTTTCATACGCACAGAAAGCTTATTTCTCTCAGATTTTGTGCTCAAATGTGTTTACATCCCTGTTAAAGAGCATTCTCCTTTGCCAAGTGAAATTCATCCATTTGACATGTGTGGAATATCAAGAATCTGAATAAACAAGCATGATCATTACACAGGTGCATTTTGTGCTGGGCAAAATAAAAGGCCACTCTAAAATGTGCAGTTTTGTCACATGACACAAAGCCACAGATGACCCCAGTTTTGAGGGAATTGACATGCTGACTGGCGGAATGTTCACCAGAGCTGTTGCCAGAGAATTGAATGTTCAGTTCTCTACCAATGTCATTTTAGAGAATTTGCCAGTACGTCCCTCCGGCCTCACAAGCGCAGACCACGTGTAACCACTCCAGGCCAGGACGTCCATATCCGGCTTCTTCACCTGCGGGATCATCTGAGACCAGCCACCCGGACAGCTGATTAAACTGAGGAGTATTTCTGTCTTTAATAAAGCCCTTTTGTGAGGAAAAAGTCATTCTGACTGGCTGGACCTGGCGCCCCTCCCAGGCCCACCCGTATGGCTGCGCCCCTGCCCATTCATGTGAAATCCATGGATTAGGGCGTAATGAATTTATTTCAGTTGACTGATTTCCTTATATGAACTGTAACTCAGTAAAATCATTGAAATTGCTGCATGTTACGTTTATATTTATGTTCAGTGTATTATTAAGCCCTCTTTCAGTCCCACCAAGATCTGTGATGTTTAGGGTCTGGAGTTTCTCCTGCTATCATAAACTCTGGGCTGTAGTTCCAGCCAAAAGCCTCCAGGTGAACGTTTGATAATTACTTACCTAACCCACCACAGTTTGAACGGCCACATGTACAGTGTTAAATGTTTGGTAAATGGTTATCTTACTATTCAAATGATTCATTATCTGTAATCTGACATTATTCAAAGCATTATTTAACAGTAGTTTCAGTCTGATAATTCTAGTCCCTTAGATAGGCCATCCCTGCTCCAATCCCCCTCCCATCATGGAGGTCTGTGCTTTGCTGTCTGGCTCTCAACCCTGGGACTGACTGATCGGTCTGATAACGATAAACCAAATCAGACCTCATCTCTGTGCAAACGATTAGGATCACTATTCAAACATTGACATCAGCTGCAAATATTTTATTCTCTGTTGTATTTATCCAGACAGGGCTTTTTCTAATGCCCACCAACACCAATATTGACTCCTTCCTCTTCCTGTGTCTAATCTCAAAGCGCCTTGGCTCCTCTTGAAAACCATCATGTTGACATTATTAACAGCAATTTATCATATTTTCAGAGCCCTCTCTTGTGGTGTGTCCCCTCGATCTTAACGTACACACACAAACACGCACGCACGCACGCACGCACACACACACACACACACACACACACACACACACACACACACACACACACACACACACACACACACACACACACACACACACACACACACACACACACACACACACACACACACACACACACACACACACACACACACACACACACACACTCTCTCTTATGCAGGCAAAGCACACACACATTTTGTTTGGCTTGTGTAGAGTTCAACGCTTGTTAGTTCATTTCCAGTTTCGTAACTTAATTTTGTGCCTATCCTTTCTTCTACAAAAAAAGAGTCCCTCCGTTCGTGCTTCCCCCAGCCCCCTTTAGACATCAGTGATGTTTGTCTATACCCCCCACTGCCTGCTTTAACTCTGCCCAGCAGAAGACACAATGGAGGCCATTCTCCTCACCAGTTGCCCTTCCCTGTGTGTTGTTTGTGTGCCCTTTCTCTCTCTCTCTCTCTCTCTCTCTCTCTCTCTCTCTCTCTCTCTCTCTCTCTCTCTCTCTCTCTCTCTCTCTCTCTCTCTCTCTTCTCTTTCCTTTACACTATAAACACACGCTTTGTACATAACTGCCCCCCGCAGTGCTGACCCCCTCCCCAACAATCCTGACACCCAGACATATTATGTATGTGTGCTATGAATGGATTTATTGTGTGTATGTGTGCAATAAGTGTTTGCAATATGTCTGTATAAGCGTCGTCCTCTGATGTGACTGAGTGATTGTGTGTGTGTGTCTGTGTTTGTTTGAATGCGTTGGGTTACTGACTGCATGCGTTTGAATGTGTTCATGTTTTTGTATGATTGCTATGACATGTATGAGGTATATGCGTGAGTTATAGTATGTATGTACAGTGGGGCTAAAAAGTATTTAGTCAGCCACCAATTGTGCAAGTTCTCCCACTTAAAAAAATGAGAGAGGCCTGTAATTTTCATCATAGGTACACTTCAACTATGACAGAAAAAATGAGAAAATAAATCCAGAAAATCACATTGTAGGATTTTTAATGAATTTAGTTGCAAATTATGGTGGAAAATAAGTGCTGAAAATGACAGGCCTCTCTCATCTTTTTAAGTGGGAGAACTTGCAGAATTGGTGGCTGACTAAATACTTTTTTGAACCACTGTATGTATGTATGTATGTATGTATGTATGTATGTATGTATGTATGTATGTATGTATGTATGTATGTATGTATGTATGTATGTATGTATGTATGTATGTATGTATGTATGTATGTATGTATGTATGTATGTATGTATGTATGGATGGATGGATGGATGGATGGATGGATGGATGGATGGATGGATGGATGGATGGATGGATGGATGGATGGATGGATGGATGGATGGATGGATGGATGTATGTATGTATGTATGTATGTATGTATGTATGTATGTATGTATGTATGTATGTATGTATGTATGTATGTATGTATGGATGTATGGATGTATGGATGTATGGATGTATGGATGTATGTATGTTTGTATGTTTGTATGTTTCTGCATTTAAGTGAAGGTGTTTGTGTTGTTTGTGTTGGATTATTATTATTATTATTAGGAAGTCCTGTCCTGTCGTCTGGGCTCCTCTTTCTCTCCCAAACTCAGCGTGAAGTGTTGGTCAGCTTGTTCTACACAGGTTACCCCTCCCTTCCATTTGAACCCATTCTCTTCTCTCTTCTGCCATCCCCATGGAGTGAGTGGGGCAGACCAACATGGAGAGTTTTCAGGGAGGTTGGGTACTTCTATATGCATCTCTTAGTTTCCATGGCAACTTTTAGTTTTTCTTTCCCTTGAATAGAAATGTGATTGTTTGATCAAGTGCACATTCCCCATTTTAGAATGTTATAACTTTGAATATTTGGATGTGCATCTCAACAACAAGCAACATTAAAATTAAAATAAACAGTGTGGGATGTAGAGATGGTTAACAGATAGTTAAGCACTGAGGTAGCTATTTTTTTTACATCCCCATTCTAAGTAAGAATAAAGCACCTTTCTCAAAACTCAGTAAACATATACCTTTATCTCAATAGAAGCTGGTTTGTTCTCTGAGTTGTGTTTCCCTCCCTCCCTGCCTCCCTCACTCCCTCGTTTACTGGGATGCTGGCGTGCTTCACGCTCTGTACATATGCAGTTTCTATTTTCCTGTCGTGGAACTGCAGTCTGAGCTCCACCTCTCAGAGGTTTTGTGTGTGTTGTATTTCTGTTATTGTATGCCTGTGTGTGTGTGTGTGTGTGTGTGTGTGTGTGTGTGTGTGTGTGTGTGTGTGTGTGTGTGTGTGTGTGTGTGTGTGTGTGTGTGTGTGTGTGTGTGTGTGTGTGTGTGTGTGTGTGTGTGTGTGTGTGTGTGTGTGTGTGTGTGTGTGTGTGTGTGTGTGTGTGTGTGTGTGTGTGTGTGCACGCGCGCGTGTGTGTGGAGAAGCCCCCTCTCAATGGCCGGGAACGGCGTCCCTTTCCTCCAGCCCAGAGAATAAGTCTACTGTTATGCTAATGTCCATGTCCTGAGACTAATAGGGCCTTTTAAAGTAGAGCATTTTCACTCCCTGCACAGCGTCCCACTAAGGGGCTTAGGGGGAATTCTGACCCAAGTTACGTGTGCATAAATGAACCTTTATTCCCTTTTTATGCACTTCTCTCTCTACGCATATTCTGGCCTTGTACGTAAGTATGAGGAAACGCATGTGACAGCTAGCTCTTCGTTTAGGTTGCATTTCATAGAAATGGAGGTGTGTCTACAGATAACCATATTCTGACCATGACTTAATTCCCTCATAATTACACCACCTTTACTCGTGAGGAAACCATGATAAGATCGAGCAACCTTTCGGTTCCAAGTGGAAAAACATCAACTAGATTTTTTCACAATAGAACTAACACCAAGCTCCATGCACTGCAATGTATAAATTGATGAGAGCTATTGATATGACCTAGGTAAATGAGTAATCCGTTTGGACAAGGGGATTAGATATTTTTGACCTGATGATAGCTGGAGACAAATGTGAAACCATTCGTATTTCAGCAAACAGAAAAGCGTGTCAACATGACAGGTGTTTCAGACTCTTTTCCACAGTGAAGTATAAATATCTGTGTCATTATTGCACATTTTTATTGTAGGCCTATGGCATTATAATTTGCGGGGGTGAAATTGGAGACCCAAGCCGAGACTGTAGCCTATGGAAACCCACGAAAGTAGTGCCGAACCTACCGATTTTATGCTCTCTAGAATGTTTTAATGATATGCCCGGACATTCCAGTTTTAGCCACCTTCAGTGAAACCCACATACTGTACTTAATAACTGTCACTTTACACGACAACTGGACCGTTGTCATCACAGTTCCGCGATGAGCAAGGATTAGGGTAGATTGATAGGACTATTGTTCAACCTCTATTGTACACTTTTCTAACCTTCCAATATTTAATGTATTGAAAAATGCAATATGACAACTTTCAGGAGGAATCAAACCACTGTATTTTGTATTCACCAATATACAGTAGTTACCCAGAAAGACTCACAGCTGTAATAACTGCCAAAGGATATTCTACAAAGCATACCCATAACATGGTGCAGCCACAAATATGCTTGAAAATATGGAGAGTGGTATTCAGTAATGTGTTTTATTGGGTTTGCCCCAGACATAGCACTTTGTATTCAGGACAAAAATTTAAAATTGCTTTGCCACATTCTGTGCAGTATTATCTTTAGTGCCTTGATTGAAACAGGATGCAGGTTTTGGGATATCTGTATTCTGTACAGGCTTCCTTCTTTTCACTCTGTCATTTATGTTAGTATTGTGGAGTAACTACAATGTTGTTGATCCATCCTCAGTTTTCTCATATAACAGACATTAATTAAACTGTAACTGTCAAAGTCACCATTGACCTCATGTTGAAA